>NW_005843114.1:305518-344642 GCF_000455745.1 Alligator sinensis | reverse complement strand
GGGGGGTTGCCCCCCCCCCCCACCCAGCAGCACCTCGTGAGCTGGGGCTTTTTTTTTTCCAAAGAGCTGGAAGCTAGGGCAGGTGGGGAAGCCATTGCTGGGCTGGGGGGGGATGGGCCTGGCTGATTTGGACATTCAGAGATTCAGCAGCAGCCGAATCTCTGAAATCAGATTTGGCTAAATCGCATCAGGATAATAATTCAAATCACCTAATCGAATCAGTGTCCCCCGAATTGGCCAAATCCAAAGCAAATACTAGCCACTTTGCACAGGCCTACTCTCTGGCCCCTTGCAGCTCATATCCCTCTGGTATTGGGCTCTTCGGCCACTTGCAGCTCATGCCCCTCTGGCACTGGGCTCTCTGCAGCCCCTGAGACTGCATCCTTCTGGTGCTGGGGCTCTACAAAATTGTGCCCCAATCAGGCCTCTTTCTCCCCTATTAGCCTCATCCCAGTCCACCAGTGCAAACAATAACACAAACCTAAGCCCCTGGGCTACAACATAACATTAATAAGAAAAGCAGCACTCTGCCTCTTTAAGAGGCCCAACTCCCCCCATTAGAATACCAGCCTCTTTTATCTCTGGGTACCTCATAACCCCCTAGAGTCTTACTGCATCTGGAGGTAGCAAAGCAGGCAGTCAGGTACATGGGGCCACTCTCTTGTGCAACAGCTCCTTCTAGCAGTTGCCAAAGACAGAGAGGCCTCCAGACAACCTTAGCCCTGACCTTATATGTACCCTGGGCTCTGACTCCTTCTGGTCAGCTGATTGGCTGCAGTTGCCAGCTAATTACCTTGTCAGCCTGTTACTCAGGCAACCTGCAGCTTTGGAGCTCTGTGTAGCCTTCCAGGCTCCTTTGCTAAGCTGTTTCTGCTCTTAAAGGCACTGACACGCCCTATAACAGCTTCTTACCTTTCTAGAGAAGTAGACTTGAATAATTAGTCGATTATTTTTTTCATTTGGGTGTTTTGGATTCCTTTGAATGGATGCACTGACAAAGTTGTTTGCATTTGACAGGATGGCATAAGGAAAAAATGGAGCTGAGTGCATTCCTAGCTCCTCCAGTAGCTTTTAGTAAGATAGGAGGTAAAATAGGGAGGGAAGGTTGAGTAGGAGTAAGGTGGCAACCCTTTTCAATAAGCACAGTACAAAAAATGTAAAAAATATCATAGAAAAAATGTAGGGCAGGAAAACTTGACTTTTCAAACTTTAGTTAAAGAAGAGTTCTTCCTAACTGAGAAACAAGTTCTACTCTATACTGACTTGTAAATGTCATCCATTAAGAAGCTTTTATTTTATTAATGAAGCACAGCCTGACTATTAGATTGATCTTTCATATACAATATATAAATAATAGACACTGTCACACATTAGCAGTAAATTTAGTTCTTTGAAGTGCAAGTAACATTAATTTCCCAAATCCTGAACACAGAATTAAGAATGAAATGTGGACCATAGAATACCTATTGAAAAATCAATGAAAAGAAAACTGACATTTCTTTATTACTGACACAGCCAAGGAGTGCAGTAGTATAACATACAATAGAAATGTCCCTTACATCATGAATTTAATACAGGTCTGGGACTTAACCAGATAAAAATCCTCTGCACCTTCTTTGCAGTGAAACTGTACTTTTGCTGCAGCTTGACTCCAGGTTAGGCAGTATATACATATGTGTACTAGGGCTGTGCGAAGCTTCGGTCACCGATTCGATTTGGAGGAGGTTCAGCCCAATTCAGCAGCCAAATCTCTGAATCTAAATTGAATCAGGAGACCCATTAAAAGGTCTGAATCAAGTTGGAAGCTTCCAAATTGATTTGGAGAGATTCAGAGATTCAGAAGGCTTGCAGCAAACGGAAACTGAAAAGAGGGAGGGGAATGGGGTAATCTTCTATATATGAAAAAAGCTGAGGCTGGGGGAAGACTGCTCTGATACTGATATCTGTAGCTGACTAGGGACTGTGATCTTTCTCTGAGTTCCCTTCCAAATGCAGTGCTCTGGGAGGGATGTAGAAACAACATATAAAGCTGTGTCTGAACAGTTTGAGGTGCACTTTCACAGAAACCCCTATACCTATCTCTTTGAAACGTGGCAGGCTTCATGCTCTCAGAAGGGGCTACCATTCCTGATGTTTTCATCCAAATATGCAAACAAATGACCAGGTTATAGGTATTTTAGTGATTCTCCATTATAGTCTATGGCCGAATCTCCAAATTGGCACCAAATCTCCGAATCCGAATTGCCTGAATAGAATCGGAACAGTGATTCGAATCACCTAATCAAATCACTGTCCCTCCAAATTGGCCAAATCCAAATCGAATACTATCTGCTTCACACAGGCCTAATGTGTGCGTTAGGTAATAACTTAGAACATATACACTACCTGTTATCTGTTCAAAATGTAGTTACAGAAAACATACCTTTTTATTCATAATGTTCTGATGAAGTTGGCTATAGTTTTTACTTATAAAACATTCAAAAGTTTTCAAACGGATTTTATTCAGTCAGTTTTTAATTCCATTCTTTCTCTGGCAACTGTTCAGTAATCTGAATGTACGGCTTAAGGTTTTAAGAATGCAAAAAAAAAATCACTTCTCTAGGTATTTCTAATGAAGTTAATGGCACTACATATGGGAATAACATGTTAAATTGCCTTCAAATTGTCTTCTTTGGACATATTTCTTTTTAATCTGTGTTCTATTTTTATTCTCTCCCAGAAAACCTGGTTTCAATGGGGTTTAGAATAACTTTTTTTTTCATTCTTTCTATTAGGTTTTGTCCTTTGTTCATAGATGTTAGGATCAGAAGGGACCTCAATAGATCATTGAGTCTGACCCCCTGCATAGGCAGGAAACAGTGCTGGGTTTAGATGACCCCAGCTAGATGCCTATCTAACCTACTCTTGAAGATCCCCAGGGTAGGGGAGAGCACCACCTCCCTTGGGAGCCCATTCCAGACTTTGGCAACTCTAACTGTGAAGAAGTTCTTCCTAATGTCTAGTCTAAATCTGCTCTCTGCTAGTTTATGGCCATTATTTCTTGTAACCCCCAGGGGCGCCTTGGTGAGTAAAGCCTCACCAATTCCCTTCTGTGCCCCCGTGATGAACTTAGAGGCAGCCACAAGGTCTCCTCTCAACCTTCTCTTGTGGAGGCTGAAGACGTCCAGGTGCCCTAGTCTCTCCTCGTAGGGCTTGGCCTGCAAGGCCTTAACCATACGAGTGGCCCTTCTCTGGACCCTCTCCAGGTTATCCACATCCCTCTTGAAGTGCGGCACCCAAACTGCACGCAGTACTCCAACTGCGGTCTGACCAGCGCCTGATAGAGGGGAATTATCACCTCCTTGGTTCTGTTCGTCATGCATCTGCTGATGCACGATAAAGTGTCATTAGCTTTTCTGATGACTTCATCACACTGACGACTCATGTTCATCTTGGATTCCACTAGGACTCCAAGATCCCTTTCCACTTCCGTGCCACCCAGCAGGTCATTTCCTAGGCAGTAGGTATGCTGGACATTTTTCCTCCCTAGGTGCAGCACTTTGCATTTCTCCTTGTTGAATTGTGTTCTGTTGTTTTCTGCCCATTTGTCCAACCTGTCCAGGTCTGCTTGCAGCTGTTCCCTGCTCTCCGGCGTGTCCACTTCTCCCCACAGTTTTGTGTCATCTGCAAACTTGGACAGAGTACACTTCACTCCCTCGTCCAAGTCGCTGATGAAGACATTGAAGAGTATCGGTCCAAGGACCGAGCCCTGCAGGACCCCACTGCCCACACCCTTCCAGGTCGATACCGACCCATCCACTACAACTCTCTGGGTACAACCCTCTAGCCAATCGCCACCCACCGGACTGTGTAGTCATTCAAGTCACAGCCTCTTAACTTGTTCACCAGTATGGGGTGGGATACCGTATCGAAGGCCTTCCTGAAGTCTAAGTAAATGACATCAACTCCTGCTCCTGCATCCAGGTGTTTTGTAACCTGGTCATAAAAAGAGACTAGATTAGTCAGGCATGATCTACCTGCTACGAACCCGTGCTGGTTTCCCCTCAGCATAATTTTTCCTGCCAGGCTCTCGCAAATGTGAGCCTTGATAATTTTTTCAAAGACTTTGCCAAGGATGGAGGTGAGACTGACTGGTTTCATATAAAACCTGTGTATTCCTAACCACACATACAATGAATTGGATGAACTGGATGAACAATTGTGCATAAACCTAATTTGGAAAGACCTAAGCACTAGTGTATCCAAGGACACATGCAGGATTTTGTAAAGGTGGGGTGCGGAACTAGCAACCCTTGTTGCAGAGACGGCTACAGCCCCACTCCCCGCTTTGCTGTGAGATCAACAGCTAGAGACATTTTTGAGTCTACAAAGCAGGTATGAATTCCACACAACCCCCTGCTCTCAGCATCCTTCCCTTTCCTGCCATGCTCAGCACCTTTTCTCCCCTCCCCTCCCCGCCCCTCCTCTCCATTTCTCCTCCCTTTCCGACTCATAGCCAGTGTCCCTGGCTGACCTGGTGTAAGAGGGAACTGCAGAGCCATTTCTGCTGTACTCCTGCTGGGCTGAGGGGGAGCTGGGCTCATTCAGGCACAGCAGGACAGTGATACGGGACAGGTTCCCACTCTCTGAGCCTGCTCCTGGTTTTGACAGGGAACAACTTGGGGAAACAGGCAGCAGGATTCTGCCTATTGCTGCTGCTGTCCCCACCTGAGCCTGGCTTCCTATTCAACCTTACTGGAGCAAGCAAGAGGGCTCTGGACCTCCCCATCAGCTGGGCACTACAGGGACAGTGGCAAGGATATGTGATTTTATGAACACATTTTTCCTATCCATATCACAGCTATTCTATATCTTAGTGCTCATAAGCTTCTACCTGGAGTCAGTAACCAGAATCACATCAACAAGAATCGTTAAACTTCAGCCAGCTACATTCCAAATCCAAGTTAGCCAATACCTCCATTACTGATCTTCAGTATGCTGATGACTGTCATGTGTGGCCACTCAATTGAAGAGTTCCAAGTCAATCTTGACTGCTTCTGTGAAGTGTATGAAATGCTTGGAGTCACTGGGTACATCTACATGAGATGCTATGTTGCCATAGTAACGAGCTACATTGCCAGGCACAAACCATGATGCTACCACTACTGCACAGTAGCAATGTACTGCTACACAGTAGGGTCAGAAATGACCCATGTGGTGCTGGGATTGTGCAGTATCAGTGGTTACTAAATAACTGCGCAGTAACAACTGTGTAGTCGGGCGCACATGTAAATGCACCTACTGTAGGACTTCACAGAAAGCAAGATACTTTATCAAAACCAATCAGCTCCTCCTTCCCATAGTTTAATCAAAAGACAGTCCTTGGTGAATGTTGACCATTTCCCCAACCTGGGTAGCCATCTTTTCCCAAAAAGGAAACATAGATGACAATATTCAACACCAAATAAAACCTGCCAGTGTTGCCTTTGGTCATCTTTTTGATGATATATTTTGATCACCTCTTTATCATGACATCAATACCCAGACAAAACTCCTCCTCTACCAGGCTGTTATCATCCCTACCCTGTTGGATATGAAATTTGGATGGTTGTGAAACTTGGATAACATATCAGAAATACCCAAAATCCTTGGAATACTACCATCATTGATGTCTTCAGAAAGTCCTCCACAGCAATTGGAAGGACAGAAAAATGAATGCCAGTGCTCTTGCTCAAACAAATACTATCAGCATGAAAGCTATGTTTATACAGCACATGCTCTGATAGGCAGGACATGCCATAAGGAAGCCTGACAACTGATTCCTGAAACAGGCCCTATACTTCCAGCTTACCAATGGTCACCACAAAACAAGAGTCAAAGGGAAAGGACAGTGACCTAACATCATCTGGACCCACTTCTTCCTCTCAGAACTATTTGCCAAGTCTTCAGTCATATATGCAGATCTCAGATTGGCCTTATTTGTCATGTCCAGACTCAATAGTGACTTCCCTATTTACTGTCATCCTTGTATCAAGGTACAGCCAACCAAGTGGTGACTGCTTACAGGCCACATCTACATGAGATGCTGACTGTGCAGTAACACATGACTACTGTGCAGTAGCATTATATGGCAGAAAGCATGATGTGAGACTACTGCACAGTAGTCTCAGGCTACTGCATAGTCAGCATCACAAAAAAGCTGTTTGGTGGTGCTATGGTGCAGTAACTCCAGTTACTGTGCAGTCATTTTGTACTTGTATAAATGACTAAATGACTGTACAGTAGCAACTGAGCAATCAGAGTCTTGTATAGACATGGCCACAGGGTATTTCTTCCTCTTTATCTGAATTAGTGTTGAAATTAAGATACTGTGTGGGCCAGCAACTGCATCTACTTGGACTGCTCATGTGAATAAAGGTGCTCCCTTAAAATGTTCTCCCTTAAAGTTTTCTATGAAAAACTCAAAATCATAGACCACCTTCCAAGAAATACCCTCCTAGCCACCATGGATATTACCAGCTTATATATCAACTTCCCACACCATGATGGCATCCAAGCCTGCCTTACATACCTACAAGAAAAAGATTACAACTCAGAGTGCAGACCTAAAGATATTACTGAACTTATACACTTCATCCTGGCACACAACAACTTCAGTTTCAATAACCAACACTTCCTCCAGACCATAGACACAGCCAGCTATGGGCACCAAAATGGCCCCACAATGTGATAACCTTTTTATAAGCCACCTGGAAGAAGAATTCCTCAAGGACTGTGCCATGAAACCCACTTTATAAATGACATTGTCATCATTTGGACAAAAAAACCCCCAGAAATCTCTGATTGATTTCCATTACATATTCAATAATCATCACCCCACTATCAGCCATTATCTTAAACACCCCAGCACCAACATTTCCTTTTTAGACACTATGATCAGAATGGTGAAATACAAACCAACAAATACATGGACCAACATACATATCTACACAGAACCAGCAATCACCCTAAACGCACCAAGAAAGCTGTGATATACAGAAAACCCCTCCAATGCCACCAAATTTGCACTGAGAACACCTGTAATTGTCAGCTCACAAATCTCAAAAGGGTTTGCACCCAACAACAAAACTCTCCCAGGGAGATAGATCACACTTTTGAAAGATCCACCCAGATACCACATGAAGAATTGCTGCAGTACAAAAATAAATCCCACAAATCACACACCATTGGTTATGACATAAAATCCTTCCCTGGAATCTTAAAAAATCTTTAAACAATTAAAATCCATACCAGAAAAAGACCCAACTCCTAAAGAGATCTTTCCAGAACCACGCATCCTAGCCTTTAAACAAGCATCAAACCTTGCCAACCACATCACCAGAAGCAAACTTCCTAGGGCCCAAAACATACTGAATGGATCCAGACCATGCCAGGACAAGAAATGTAAAACCTGCCAACACATCTCTGCCATTCCCACAATAACCCCACAACAGAACTATCACCATTCCTGGATCTTACAGCTTCATCTCCATAAATGTAATATATCTCATCCAGTGCACTGAATGCCCTGATGGAAACTACATAAGAGAAACTGAACAACAACTGCATACCAGAATGAATGCACACCAAAAATCTATCAAAGACAAAAATATCCAATTATCTATGGATCCACACTTCTCACAAGACAACCACTCTCTCTCCAGTCCTTAGTTCTAATCCTCAAAGGAAATTTACAGAACATGTTTCATAGACGAGCCTACAAACTTCACTTCATAAATCTACTGCATACAAGACAGAAGGGACTAAATCTAGACATTGGATTTATGAAACATGATAACCTGCCTGCCATCCAAAATCCCCAGATAGCCTCTCTACATTTTACCAGTGACATACAATCACCAGGTCAACATTCTCCCCCACCCCCCCTGCCACACACCTAGTTTTCTCATAACTATTGTCTCCCATCCTCTCAAATCCTTACTGCCAAACATTTGCATTTTCATAGACCTGCATTTTGAATATTGGCTTAAATTTCTATTCCACCCTAGATAGTATACAAACACGAGCAGATTCTCCCTATACCTAAAGGAGAATGTTTGTGCCCAAAAGCTTGTGATAGTTTCATAGTAGGTAGGGTTGGAAGGGACCTGAGCAGATCATCAAGTCCACCCCCCTGCCATGGGCAGGAAAGAATGCTTGGGTCAAACGACCCTGGCTAGGTGATTATTTAGCCTCCTTTTGAAGACCCCCAGGATAGGAATGAGCACCACTTCCCTTAGAAGTTGGTTCCAGATCTTAGCCGCCCTGACTGTGAAGTACTGCCTCCTGATGTCCAGC
This sequence comes from Alligator sinensis, assembly GCF_000455745.1. Lineage (NCBI taxonomy): Eukaryota > Metazoa > Chordata > Crocodylia > Alligatoridae > Alligator > Alligator sinensis. The sequence continues at coordinate 336,326 of NW_005843114.1, read as the reverse complement.
CTGAACTTACTCTCAGTCAACTTGTGGCTGTTGTTTCTGTCCACCACCACTCTCTGGATGCAGCCCTCCAGCCAATTAGCAATCCATCTGACTATGCAGGCATCGATGCCACAGTCACCTAATTTTTTAATGAGAATGGGGTGAGAAACAGTGTCAAAGGCCTTCCTAAAGTCCGGAAAGACTACATCCACTGCAACACCTGCATCTAAGGATTTTCTGACCTGGTCATAGAAGGCAACCAGGTTAGTCTGACAGGACCTGCCCCTAATGAACCCATGTTGGTTGCCCCTAAGCATAACCTCCCCTGTTGGTCCCTCACAGATGTGCCCCTGGATAATTTTCTCAAAGAGCTTCCCCAGGACCAAGGTAAGACTAACATCCCTATAGTTTCCCAGGTCCTCCTTCCTCCCCTTTTTGAAAATGGGGACCACATTGACCCTTTTCCAGTCCTCTGGCACCTGTCCAGAGCATCATGAGTGCTCGTAAAGCCATGCCAGGGGTCCCTCAATCACCTCTGCCAATTCCCTCAGTACCCTGTGGTGGAAATCATGTGGACCTGCTGATTTGAACACATCCAGCCCCAACAAAAGTTTCCTAACTAGGTCCTCTCTGACCCTAGACCTGGCTGTACCTCTCCTGAGTCCATCCGGAATTCAAGTTGGTGGGATGTCCCAGTCTCTGCTCAGAAAAATGGAGGCAAATAATTTGTTAAAGAGGTCAGCTTTACTGTCTGGTGCAACCACCAGAATGCCAAGAGTGTCCTGCAGGGGCCCCACATTACCCGGTGCCTTCCTTTTACTCCCTAAAGATTTAAAAATGACGTCTTGTTATCTTTGATCCTGGTGACTAGTCCTAGTTCTGTCTCCACCTTAGCCTTCCTAACAGCCCCCCTACAGTATCGAGCAATGGAGGTATAATCCTGCTTGGTGATGGCCCCTCCCTTCCATTGGGTGTACACCTCCCTTTTAGCACTCACACATTCCTGAATGCCTTTGGTGAGCCATGGGGGCTTTTGAGCACTCTTGACCCCTTTGACTCGCATTGGGACTGTCACCCTTTGGGCTCGAAGGATCATCTCCTTAAGGAACGACCACTCGTCTTGGACTCCCAACTCCCCTGCCCTCCAGGACCTCAGTGCCTCCCCAACTAATCTCCTTACCTCATTGAAATTGGCCCTCCTGAAGTCAGGGGCTGCTGCCTTGCTGCAGGCTTTGACTCCCTGCACTGGATGATGAATTCCAGTAGGCAATGATCACTATCGCCCAGGTGGTCGAAAACCTGCAGTCCCCTCACCAGGTCATCACCTGAGGCCAGGACCAGGTCCAGCAAGGCATTTCCCCTGGTGGGACTGTGCAGCTCCTGGGTTAGGTGGAGGTCCTGTATCTCATCTAGGAACCTACATGAGCAGTCAGACCTGGCTGACTGCTCCTCCCAGCAGATGTCCGGGTAGTTTAGTTAACCCATGATGACCACGTCCCTTGACCTAACTGCCTCCACAAGCTGACCTGAGAATTCCCGGTCCATCTCTTCCCCCTGTTTGGGTGGTCGATAGTAGACACCCACCATTAAGTCCCTTTCTCCCTGGCCCCCTTGTATTCTAACGCAGAGCACTTCAGTCTGCGCCTCCTCTGACCCCATGCTGTTTGTTGAGGACATGTATTGTTCTTTGATGTAGAGCACCACACCCCCACCTTTCCTCCCCATTCTATCCTGCCTGAACAGTCTGTAGCCCTTGATGTTGTGTTAGCTAGCAGGAGGGAAAGTTCCTCCTGCTTGTTCCCAATACTATGAGCATTATTGTAGAAGCATTTAAGGCCTCCTATGGGTGCATGCACCCCGCCCCCCCCCAATCCCAGGACTATTCAGACCCATCACCTACCTGGGTACTTCTTGTGCTCATCACCTGTCTTGGCTGGGAAGTGTCCTCGTGTCCCCCTGTGGCCCCATCCCCCGGTGAAGCTAGTCTAAAGCACACCATATGAGATCAGTCAACCTGTAAGAGAAGACCCCACTGACCCCACCATGGGCTCCATCTCAGTGGAGGCCTCAGAGGAACCCAGGGTAGGTGGCACCACCAGGGCAGAGTCCCCAGTGGCTGCCCTCCACGTCCCTACCACCGGGGTGCGGTCCCTAGCAGCCACTCCCCATGTTCTTACCATGTCCATGGAGCTGTGAGTCTTCATCTCTGTCTTGCTGGAGACTCCTTCCTGGCTCCTGCTGCACTCCCACCTTGAGCAAACACCAGCACCCTTACAGAGCGTGACTGTTTGTGCACTCTGTTCGCATGTGGCTCAGGAGTGTGGCTCCCTGGCAGCTCAGTTAAGAGGGATCTGGGGGGCTTTCCTTCTTGATCCTCTATAGTTGTGCTGGCTTCCCTGCCCCACTTACCCTTAGAGGATCTGCTGCCACTGCCTCTGCCTCTACTGCCGCTGGTCAGTACAGGGGGCACACGTCCGCCCACTCCGGACTCAAGCCCCAACTGCCAGAGGCTTTATCAAACCATGGCTTTTAAAGGCCATGGTTTGAATTACTCACACTGGCCCAGCAGTCAATCACTCTGCTCTGGCCTGGCTCAGCCAATCAGGCTGCTCCCAGCTTCCCTGGAACACCCTGAGGCAGAAGGCCACCTCTGTTTCTCCCCATAAACTCTGCTCTGTGACAATTTTGTTCAGATGGAACCTGCAGAGGATACACACCTTAACCTAGCTCTTTAGGTAACCTGATCTGCATACATTCCTGAGGGAGTGGGGAAACCTGCTCCCTCTGCCTACATGACTGGCATCGCATACCTGGGTGAGGGGTTTGGGTTCCATGGGGAGCTAGGAACTGCCAGTCTGCCCAGCAACTAGTGATGCATTTCAAATTGGTTGGCTGATAGCCAACAGGTGCTGGCCTCCATTGGACCAGGTAAATGAGGTCACAAGGGCTATATAAGTTAAGGACTGCCCAGGAGGAGGGGGCATGAGCCATAAGGAAGACTCAGAGAATTTGCTCTCTCTCTCAAACCTCATGACCAGGAACCTGCCTGCCTCCAGAGGGAGTCTCCCCCTGCCTCTGGATGATACTTGTGAGTAAGCTACCTGAGATCTAACTAGATATATAGCTTGCAGTAACTCAGATGTGTGATCAAAGGCTACCCAGGCATGCCAGTTTGCTCTATGGGATTTCTCTGATATTGCTCTACCCTGTACCCTATTCCAACCCTACCCCTTGTAACCAAGAAAGTTCTCCTTTGTACCTAGTGTGGGAAACTTATTGGGTGTGGGTCTAGATTATGCCTTGGGGTCCCCTTGCTTCAGCTGACTAAGGGAAATCACTACTGGTGCTTCCGACTGAGGGAAGCATCTCAAGTTCTTAAAGTGAATCAAGTACCCTTGAGGGCTACTAGGCCTGTGTTTCCCAGGGTGCACAGAGCCAGAATCAAGGCCATCCCTGGGTGGTGGCAGTGTTACCCCCAGGCTAGCAGGTTTGCTCCAGGAAGGGAGTCAGACAGACGTGCGGTGCACTCAGGGAGACACTCAGAGCCTGGAAGGTGGTCAGGTGCAGTGAGGTGGGTGGCTCAACACAGGAGCACCCCCTACTGGACCGCCACACAACCTGCCACAGCCCCGCTCCCTGTGTCTCCCTCACACAGGGAAAGGTCCGGTTCCTGGGGTGGCTGAAGCTGCTGCCCCAGGGATCAGCCTCCAGGCAGTGCCCCCTCACCCAGGGGGAAGTCCCTGCCTAGCTGACTGCCCACCTGCACCCCACAGAATGTGCCAGTTTGCATGCTGTGTTTGCGCATGGCTCAGGAGTGCAGCTCCATGCTAGCTCAGTTAAGAGGGATCTGGGGGGCTTCCCCTACGGTTCCTCTACAGCTGTGCCAGCTTCCCTGCCCCACTTACCTTTTAAGGATTCACCACCGCTGCCACTGCCTCTGCCTCTGCCACTTCTGGTAAGTACAAGGGGCACACGTGTGCTGGGGGCACATGTGTACCCACTCCAGATGCTCAGGATGAAAGTTAGCTGGGAGGTCACAGTTCTAATTTTGGTGTTTGGATGCCATCTTTAAAAATGGCGGCCATGGCTAACAAAATGAATAAATGTCAATATTTTGGTACCTATGAGGCTGATTTGGGTTTTCTAAATTACTTTAAATAGGTATTTCAATAACCTAAAAACTTCCTTTGTCTCCAGATGAGCAATGTCCTATTGCCTGGCACTTTTATGCCTTTAAATGCAAAAACCATCAATATTGACCACTTTTTTGGCAACACAATAAGAGGACTTGTTCCAAGTGGAAAGTTTTACCATTTATTTATTTAAAGTCACATTTAATATTATTAATAACAAAGGTACGAATTATTATGGTATACATTTAAGTAAAATAAAATACTTCAACTCAAATATCAAGTCTGTAACATGTCATACATTGGACATTCTTAATCTAGGTATTCATTGGTATCACTATTTTCTTCAGATGACTCTAGAACAGTAGCTTTAACTGGCTCATCTGAATGTCCATTTTCATTGTTTAGAGGCAATTTCCCTCCTCCTGGCAGTCCATTTTTAGTATGTCACAGGTTCCAACACATCCATCACTGAAGTCCACCCAAAATTGTTGTTTGAAGGATTCCAGAGGAAGTCTTGCAGATTTATAGTGTGCCACTTGCCTCCATTTACATGCATGAGCAATGGACAAACTATCACTCACAGGATCATTGTAAAGTATTGTGACAGTGAATAAAGCCAGTTTACTGAAGAGATGTTTAGTGAGCTCCTCATGTTTTCCAAGTTGTTGCATTATCTCCAGGTACATCAAATCTTTTGATTGTAAGATTCACTTCATTGATGTCACTTTACCACAGCCAGAGAAACCTCTCACTGTGTTTACTCCAGTGAGTCCGTAAACCCCAAGAGTCTTGCTTGCTCTTGGTTGGAGTTATCTTTGTCACAAAGATCTTGCTTTTCCTTGTGCTGATAGTGTCATGTATTGACTGAGTTCCAAAAGAAAGTCTCCCCAGAATGTTTTCCACCATCCCATTACCCTCATCATGGGCTGTGTGGAGACTCTTCCTTACCTCTTCTGTTGCTGGCTCTCTAAAGCAAAGGGAGAAAAGAGTTGGTCGATTCAGATCCCATGGATCCATGTTCCATTCTTTCAGAGCTGGCTTCACTGCCTCAACAACCTTACAGTCCATCTCCATTCTTGACAGACCCAGTTCTGCAGATACAAGGTTGCTTGAAATGAACCACCTGCTTTAGTTGTTCCCTTAACTGCATAATAACTGGTCTACTGAGGATGTTGATTGCAACCATGGATATATTCTAAGGAAATCCAATCCATCCCTCACTTCTTCAAGTATCTTAGATAGCTGACAATTCCATAAACTGCTAACAGTGTAAGTATTCTACTCCAAGTCAATAAGTACTCTTCAAAATTTGTTTCACCTCTCAAACAATGGTAATCTTGAAAGAGGATTTCAACATCAGTGATATAAGACAGAAAATACTTGGCCATATCTGATTCCCAACTAAGCACTTTTTCAAATATTAAATGTACCAATTCCTGAAAAGCAATTGAACTGCTGAATTCATGATGTCCATTTTCTGTAGTGAGATCTACCAACTATTTCAAGCTGTCAGTTGCTTGAGGAGTCTTCTGGATGTATCTATGGATTAACATAGTCAGTAATTTTTCTGTTACTAGTTTGTGGATGTGCATTCCTCTGTTGTAATGTTTACCCACAAATGTTCTATGTGCACTACCTGCAGCCAGAAACCCTGCAGCAACAGCTAATTGTTCAAGACCACTACCAGCATATCTCTTTCTTAGAGCATTGAGATAAGATGTTTCTGTGTGAAATCTGCCAAGTACCCCTTTCACATGAGGCCATCTCTTCTCATCTTCACAAAGGGCCTCTTCAATATATCTATACACTGTTTTATTTGCAACCAGCTAAGTCACTGGCATCTTCTTCGGGTCAGTAACTTTTTGGCACCAATCCATCATGTCTATAACAAGTTCTTTACTTGGAGGCTGTGTGTAACATTTCATATATGTTTCCCACATTGCTTTCAAGAGAGTAATGATATCCAGTAAATGCTGGGACCCTTCCATATAATTGAATCACTCAGAGACGTGCATGGGTGGTAAACCAGTGTACCAATATTCCCTCAAAACTAACCTCTAATCTTCATGGTTATGACTGAGCATGTAATATGCCACTCCCATGATTTTTGTGATAGCTGGACAGACTAGACTTTTCTGAGCTTCAAGCTTTGGTATACCCATGGTTGTTGTTTCTGAAATAGTTCATTCTTGGTTAAATAAAATTAGTTGTGCTATAATTATGTTTGTATAATGGCTTGCTTCAGAGCCTGGTAACCCTTTTTCATTGAAATCATTGTTACCCATGGCACCAGTACAAGGCTGGCCTAAAGCAATTTCACTTGAACACAACTGACTATGCTGAATTGCTTCCAGTGTAGCCACTGAAAGCATTGTGGTCAGCTTTGCAGTGTCCCTGCAGTGCCCGTGCACACATTTCATCAAGAACGTCATTATAAGATATGCTGAATTTCATTTCCTTCAGGATTTGGATAAGTTCCTTATTACCCGTCATATTGTGAACATACATAGTTAATGTGATTTACATTGGCTGTCACTTTCCTATGATTAGATGTAACAATCCTTCAAACAGAAAATGTACAGCTACTTTCAGCCATTCTGCAACCAGTGTGAGGTTGTCTTCAAATGTAGAATGAGGATTGCCAAGTAATGCCACAAGATTGTGAATGTCATTCGGTATATTGTCCTCTTCCAGTTCATTGATCCCATATGGCCTTGGGATTCCAGCCTCCATCTGATGGTTGGAGTAAGCTTGGCTACATTCTGTATCAGTTCTGGAGTATCTATACCCCAACTATTCACTGCACTTCCAACATATGCTCCTCTGTGATTGGGGGAATAAACTATGGATGATTCATTTGTTCAATACCTGCACTGAAACCCAATGTCTTTTCTAAAATGATCTTCAAGCTTCTTCCACAGAGATCATATAGCATGTCTGTCATCACAAGTATTTCATATTCCTTCATTGGTGATTATCAAATCTCTTTGTAGCTGCTCATACTCGAAGACTATGTCTTGAAGTGTATACACTTCTATGTGGACTTCTACACTCTCAACAAGAGAAGCACAGAGCTAATGGAAAGCTTCATTCTGTTTCTCGGCTAACCATTTTTGCCATTGTTGGCAATCTTCTTCTTTAGTTTCTCTCACGTGCTTATTATAGACAGATCTGCAAAAATCATTTCCAGCAGTCTTTATTATAACATGTCCAACACTGCCGCTTTCATTATTCCACCACCATCGTTACAGTAAGTAACTAAGAATTGCAAACAATTCCTTTTGTTCTCATCTTGAACGTATTGGACTGCACCTACAAAAGTTTTCCAAACACCGTCTATTTCAATTCAGTGAAATTTTACAGATAACCTGTTGCATAGGGAGTCTCTAGTGCTCTTCCCTTCCTAGGGTTCTTCACAAATTACACAAAAAGAAACTAACAAGGAATATCCTCGACTACTTCTAACTTGTGATTCATTTGGTTCATCAGTAACTTCAGTATCAGTCTCTTTTGCAACACTTAACAGATTCTGTGCCTCTTGTGTACACTTCAGGTTAATGTCTACAAGATTTTAACTTACCGTTTTTATGTATTTCTTTAGCTTATCATCAACCTGTATTCACTCATAAAGAGTATCAAATCTTTTGCATAATTCCTTCCACTCTTGGGCTAGGGACAGACATTACACATAAAACAATTTAAATGATCAGAAACTGGTTTAAACCTATAACAGAACAGATGTTCAGTGCACATAAACCAGTTTGAGAATGGCTGAAACCAGTTTGAGATCAATCTGGTTGAATGTAGTATCAGACTTAACTGATTTTGCTCAAACCAGTTTATGCGATGTCTGTCCCAGACCCCTCACTGATTTAAGATAAACCAGACACCCCCATCATCCTGGCATACTCTCTGGCATGGGCAGTGCCCTCTGCTCCACAGCAAGGCCTGTCCCTCCCCTCTGCTCCCTGGCTGGGGCTCCAGAGACTGCGGGCTGCTTTCCCACTCCCTTCACCACTCCCTGCTAAGCAGGAATTCCTCCCTCCCCTCTGCCTTGCTGAGGAGGTGTTTGTGTATTAGCTAGCAGACCACATGCTGGCTACAGTTCCTGTTTAATCAACAGGTAGAATCAACAGACAGAATCAACAAGTAGCTTGTAATGTCCCTCTGTTTTCTTTATTGGGTGATAAACACTGTTATCAATTCTCTGGTGGGTTAATCAGAACTCCTGCTGGAGCCTGGCCGTGCCCTCTCAGCTCCATGTCATGGAAGGAAGGGAGGGCTGCTCTAGCACCCCCCCGGCTTCTAGCCTGAGCCACTGCAGACATGTGCCTGCATTTCTGGGATATCTGTCCAGTTACAAAACTGATTTAGCCTGGCCAGGTTAGATTAACCTGCAAAGATTGAATCAATTCAGACTCAAGATTTTTGAATGTCTATCCCTAGCCTTGAGATTTTTGTGCAAGTTTATTCCATCCTGAGAAAGTTTCTGGAAAAGTTACTGTAAGAGGTTCTTTTTGGATGTTGATGGGTTTTTTCACATATGACACACATTCTTATTGAATGTTTTAGGTTTTTTCTTGGTTGATTCTGGTGGTGCTGCAACTAAAACTGCTGGCCTCTTGGTTTGTTGGGAAGTTCCAGCCCCTGTTCTATTATCCATTGTTTTTAACTATTCACCTTCTCTTCATTCACTAAAAAGAAGGAATAAAAAAAATGTAGCTAAGAAGTAACAACAAAAGGATAGGATTACCAAAACATTAAGTGTGCATACCATTATATGCTATATGTTGTGCCTTAAAAAGCGGTCAGTAATGTTGTTAGTTTGCATTTAAAGCCTTAGAGCTGCTAAACAATGCGCCATTACTCAACAAAAGACAATGCCAGTTTGTAGGTTATTGCAATACCTATTTAAAGTCATTTAGAAAATCAAAATCAGCCTCATAGGTACTATGATATTGACATTTATTCACCTGATAACTCATTTTTAAAGATGGTGGCCAAATGCAAGATTAAAGAAGTGACCCCCCAAGACAAATTTATTTCTTAGCACCTCAGATATGAATTTCAAAAATAAAAAATAGGTCCCTCTCAAAAAACATACGGGCTTTATATGTATGACTGAACTATAAATATTTTTTTTCCAACTATTTAGTTGGTCTAATAAAAGATATCATATTTACCCAAAGAAACTTGTCTCCTTTAAATATGTTTTTGAAAGATCAGCATCATTAACCTTAAAAACAATATCTGTAGAGATTGTGAATTTAAAAATCTGTAACTCTTATTAATGCACTGACTTACATATGCTGTGCTAAATACTGGCAGACAGTCCCTTCCTCCTATTGCTTCCCACTCCTTCCTCCTACATACTACCCACCTGAGTAAGTCACAGGCAGAATCTAGCCATAAGAAATCATGCTGTTCTAATACAGTAGGAGTGATTCTAGAAGATGAAGCACACAGATGCCTGGAAAAAGCTGAGGCTTCTATTATTCTACTAAACTGCTCATTTTGTTTCTTTCTACACTTCTCTTTCACTGTTCTTGCTGTGTGCATCTGATCCCCCTAGCATGACACCCAGGTGTAAGTTTTGTGGGGCCAGGACTTCATCTTTGTTTTTATAAAATATATAGAACAGCTGTGTTCTCTGATCTATTACTGGAATTCCTCTGTGTTACTACAGCAAAAATATATAATGTATAGCAGTAATAAAAAAATATTATTAATGACTATAAATATTGTGTGAATGATTGTGGGAATGATAACAGTGTATAGGATCTATTGTTAGGATCCAACATTAGGGTTCATACAGACATTCAGGGAGGTTAGAAGGAGATTAGAACATGTTAAAAATGGCCACCTGATCTAAGTTCGTTCAGCTAGTTAGGTGGATCTAAGTGCAAACAGTACAGAAGTTCAGGAAGGATAGATCAATCTAAAAATGGCTGACCCAATCTAAGTTAACCCCACCTCCAAGGTAGATCTGTGGCCAATCCAATCTAATTTAGACTATCTAACTGTGTTAAACACTTTGAGTCAAATTGTATTTCCCTGCTATGACATATATGTGGAACAGTTATTAGTCATCTCAGTTATAGAATCATAGAAAAGCAGCACTGGAAGGGACCTCAGGAGGTCATCTAATTTAAGTCCCAGCTAAAGGCAGGATGCTCCCTGCCTAAAGTTAGCTAACAGCATCCTGTTTCACTTGGCAGAATAGTCTGAATTACAAGGACTTAGATAAATGCCTTTTGTGTGGCTACAATTCTGACCTGCTCAATTATGTTTGTGCTGATAAAAAGTTTATCTTTACTTTATGCTCATAAGTGATTTAGTGCTGCACCAGAAATATTAAAGTTCATTTATGTTCCATTGTCATTCAGGCTCACCAAGCATGCATGGGACTGTGTACAGATGTAAGTCCCTGAAAAAAACAAACAAACTAGCAACTGTTTGATGCCATTGTGCTCTAAAACCCCATAGTTAGAAACAGAATATCTAGTCCAAAGGAGACTTGGGGAACCCCAGGTTTACATTTAAATCACTTCCCTGGAGATTATTTGAACCCTAACTTCCCATATTATGCAACAACCACAAAATAAAAGGGAAAAAAAACACTAGTCAGGCAGAACTAAGAACACCTTCCTGTTGAGACTAGGCCACCGTGCAGCCTAGTGAGAGAGCATTCAGGAGGCAGAAGGACAACGGGCAAGAAAGAACCTGAATCTATGGCTGAACAAGATGAATGCTATCCCATCATAAGCCCTTGTTTCCAATGTTGTTTCCACATTTTGCATTATCAAGCAATTGGGAACAAACAGCATTGGGGACAGAGAAGAAGCATTTCAAATGGTGCTCCACCTACATGAAACTTCTTTCCATGGGACTGGAACAAGAGAGGCCCAGTTTACATTATTTGGAAAGACTTCAAATGCAGTCCATATTACAGTATTGCTTCATACAGAAGGGCAATTCTGTATGAAGCAAAGGTGGGCCTTATGAAGGCACTACCCAGAATCTCTAAAAGGAAGAAGTATGTGCCTGTGTTTGCAGGGAGGAAAAGAAAGCCTGGAAAATCAGTCAATACAAACCTCAATCTCTGATTTCCCTTTCAGAAAATAATGAATTGCACATATGTACAATATTCATCCTTCACCAGACCTCTGTTACTAGCCAACCCCAACTTGTGAAATAGTGTTTCTCCTGAAACCACATTTCTCCTGAAATCAGTTTCTCCTGACTGGGACACTTCTCACTTCTCACTACACATACAAGTTACACAGAAATGGATCAGTGATTCATTTGTTTTCATCTTGCTGCAGGCCTAAGTCCCATCCCACTTGCACTGTTGCAACTCTCTTAGAGCAGATTGTGCCTTCTGCTACTAAAATATCATTTTAAATGGTCCTCTGACTTACCAAGGTATGAATTCAGGCACACTGGTGTCTGTGATGCATTTGGTATTAAAGAATTATTGGGTAAAATGCACAAACAATTTCAGGAGCAAGAAACAAAACCCAGGGCAGGGCTTATTTCCCTAAGCCATAGAGTGTGGCTCCCTTTTGCTTACTCATGTTCTGGCCCTATGACTCTTTTCCGTTTGGCTCCCCAATGACCCAGGTTTAAGGACACATTTGGATGAAGAGTAGGGGAGTGGAAAGTGCACAAATCCATGCTGCTTCATAGTTTGAAGACAAGATCAATCTTCTAAAACATACAGTCTACATTGTAAAACAACCTGAGGGAGTAGAAAGGATAGAACTCAGGTTTCCCATTTGCTTGGTAAATACTCTAACTATAAGGCTATTTGTGGAAGAGAAGGAAGAGCCTGATGCTGCCCATTTGGGCATCTAACTTCCAGGACCAAAACAGCCCTGCTAAGGCATGTATGCCTTTTTGCAGTCAGAGAGCAGTAAGAGTCCAAGCAGGGGGGGTATTAAATTTTCCTGTTTGAATAAAGAGTCACCTTCTTTCTGTATAATGGGAATGTACTCTGGAGACGTCTAATACTGCCCATTGAAATGAATGGGAGAGCTACATTGCTTTGCAAGGCAACGTAGCATTTTCCTCCGGAGGTGAACAATCTGGCTACCCACTGGACACATCTACATAAGACGCATAAATGTGCATTAACATACTTTACTGCACAGTAAACACATGCATCTACATGTGTGCACGCTCACTACACAGTAAAAACCCTTAATCCCATGTACATTCGCTACCTGCAAATGCAAGTAGCAAGTTTATGTGGGATTAGTTACTGCACAGTTACACACATGTAGATACAACCCAGGAGCAAATTTGCTCCTGCATCTGCTCCCAGAGCTCCAGGCTGGGAGCCTTTCCTGCCCCCGGGCTGGGCTGCCTCTACGGGAGCCACTGGCTGTGGGCTTTAAAAGTCTGCAGACATTTTGAGCCCTGGGGCACACAAGCAGGGAGCCTGAAGGCATTCCAGGCTCTGTGTCCCACTAAGCAGGCCACAGGTTAGCTGTTCCTGCCTGTCTGCCTACATGCCAGCACTGCTGCTTGGCACCGCAGTGCCACACAGCTGCCAGGAGAGTGTCATCAATGCCAGCATGGTGCTGCAGGCTGCTGCAGTCTCTGGCCAGGCTTGACAGCCCCCAGCCCCAGCTGCAGGTAGCTTCTGGCCATCAGGGGCAATGCCACCTGCCTGCAACACACTCCCAGAAGCCTACCCTGAACCTGCAGGTGCTGAGGGCCATTGCCTCTGCTGTGCAGCTGCCAGTCCCTTGCTGGCTGTGCCCCTGCACTGGGTGCTGTAGGCATCTGCCCAGGGCTGGCTACATGGAGATTGCCACACAGGGGCCCAGAGAGCCAAAGTGAGACCCACCATGGCATCCTTCTTTTCCAGGCCTGTGCCCACATCTGTGCCCACACCTGTACCTTCCACCTGGTGCCCCAACTAGACCAAGGAAGACACTGGCAACCTCATGGCACTATGGGGCAAGGAAGAAGTGCAATACCAGTTCAATTGGGCACACGCTCCAAAGCCCACATCTACAACGGCCTGTCAGGCTGGATGTGGGAGCATGGGCACAACCAGTCAGCAGAGCATAAAGGTCATAATCTTGTGGGCACAGTGGGTCACCATGACCGAGCACAATCATTCGTCTGGCCATGCCTATAAGTCCATATCCTTTATGCAGCAACTGATGGCCATCCTTGCACCCCAGGCTGTAGCCATTCTATCTTCAGCAACATAGGCAGGCTGCTCAAGCCCCTGCACCAGCCTGGCACCTCCAGTGACATGTTACCAGAATAGGGCCCCTTGGGTGTGCAGTGCACTGTCCTGCCCAGCCAGTCAGGGAGCCCTGGCCAGCGCCTGCCTCACCAGCTCCACAGCCCCAGGACCAGCCACAAGACACAACTGCCCATGACACTGCCAGGTGCCAGCAGCACCAGCTGCTCCCAGAGGTGGGGCAGCCCCAGCCAGGCATCTGCACAGTGGACTTCTCTATTGTAGGACACTGCCCAGAACCAGATGCCATCATTGCCAGCCAGGTCCAAGTGCAGCTGTCAGCCATGCCAGCCCTGGCCACATGGTAAGCCCTGCACCGGGGGGGGGGGGGAGGAAGAGGGGGGGAGCAGGCAAGGGGAAGGACGTCCCTGTCCCCGCTCCTGCCCCTGCCCCCAAACCCTTCTCTGGCTCACAGGACCTCAGAGGAGGTCCTGTGGTTCCTTCACCAATCAGGAGCCCCTGGCCCAGCCCCCACCATGGGTGCCCCACCACCCAGCCCCCCAACCTGGGCTAAGCCCCACCATTCACCCCAGCATCACACAGGCGCAGAGCCGGAGCTGCCTGCAGTGCCACCAGGACTGCACACTGGCCCTACTGGGCCTGGACTCTGCCTACCAAGGGGGAGCTGCCTGTAATGGGGGAGCACCAGCTATTGTCATCCCTGGGTGAGCCCCCTGCCTGCCACACACATTACAAATCTGCAGAGCAGCAAATCTGCTCCCTAATCCCTGCATGTGTAATCACTTGCCTGAAAGTGCTTACTCCAGAGCAGTTTACACCAAAGTAAACTTCGAACAGATCAAATGCATGTGTAGACGTGCCCACTGAAAAGAATATGAAAACCATATGACTATACTGCTGAAATAGGATCCCTTCTAGATTCTGGCCTTCTACACATCAGGACCTTGCCACCAGCTACACATTAAATATCTAGTGGATAAATGAGCCCTTTGAGTTACTTCATTCCAAAACACTGTCCTCTACCTTTTAAAAGTGGCTAACTTTCTTTCTTTTTTTCTCCCCACAGTGTATAATCTAACATTTAGTTATGACTCTACCAATCTCTGAGTCATTTCCAGATTTACAGAATGCAACATAGTTGTAGACCAACAAAATAATTTTTAAAAAAATGGCTTGGTTAGTGAAAATATGGGGGGGAATAGAAAACAAAATGATAATAGGTCTAAAAGATGCTTTTACAAAAATCATGATCCACAACTTTTTTTAATGGAGCTCTAGGTATCATACATGATAATGAAGTGCCTTTCATTGTAATAATAGCCAGGGAGAACCTTAAATTGTGATTATTGACTTTCAACATTGTTAAATCAGTTTGTTCAACATAACCAGAATTCAAGAGCTTTAAAAGAATTGGCTGAGGAACAATTTTGATCATTTGTATTGATTTTCAGTAAGTCCTGAAATACTAGAAAAATTCGAGAGAATTACAGGAAAGCTGATGTTGGTATAGACTTCTGTGACGCATTTGATTTGTTACTACATAACATTTTGTTAAGGAAACTTTGCTAAAGAAGTACAAACTTAAATGGATAAAATGTATTTCTAATAGGGTCCCATGGGGATTGCTTCTTGCTATTAAATCTCTTTATCAAAAACCTTAAGAAAACATAAAATGAGTACTGATGATCTTTGCAGATGATGCAAAGATGAAAAGAATGATAAATAATAAAGACCCATCTGCACTGGTAAGCAGGTACAAATTCCCAGTAAGAAAGCATGGCCAAAAAGGTTAATTCAGTCTGTTCCTGCATTGGGAGATACAAACGGAGATTTTTTTGAGGACTGGGGAAAGATGAGGAAAACTTATTGTAGGCACTGAGTCTAGTTGTTAATGAGGTTATGCTTGTTTTCTATCAAGGTTTATTGAGATGTTCAAAGGTTAGGCTATTTGAAAGTTACAACTGGAAGTCTGCTGTATCCATGTATGCAGGAGTAAGGGGTTATAAAAAAGTCTCCTTTATGAACATTTTGTCTCAGTAGACCCTGCACAATAGAAAGAGAGTTGCTAGGTGCTATTCCCCTTCTTACATAAGTAGGTAGGAAATAGGAGCAGGAATAAGTTGAACCTTAGCTACAAATTATTCCTATGTCTCAATTTGTAACCTGTAAAGCAAGAATGCCGCAAAGCAGGAAATAGTCAGCAACAACATAAAGGATTGCAAAAAATCAGGTCTTCCCTTAGCGCCCTGGCAGATGTTGCACTTAAGACATGATTAACTTGCTGATCGCATCTTAAATAATCACCTGGCCCCATATTCAGGCAATTAATGGCATGATAAAATGAGAAACCACCCACAATTATTCCACAATATATGTATAATATTTTTGTTACTGGTTTCCATCGTATCTTAAATTAAATGTGCTGCAGGGTCCCTCCCATGCAACCTGATGTTAGCTTCATGGCAGGACTTCATTTATAGCTCATCCATGTCAACAGCTTGACAGCTGTGTGGTGCAGCCCTGCTTGGGGCCACATCCTGCTTTTTTCAGGGTGCCAAGTCAAGAGGAGCTCATCAGCTGTGCTGGAGTGCCATGTTTCAGGGAGGCATGGCAGATCAAAGAAGAGAGAGGAAGCACAGTGGCAGATAGGACAGGGAGCAGAAAGTAGAGGATCAGTTTAGGGAGGAAGCAGAAAACAAAGAGGTATCAAGCATGGAGCACAGGTCAGAAACAAGAAAGCAGAAAGGCAGGTTGGGCAGTAGCACTGAGGGAAGGTGTAGGACTCATTTGTGACACACCTATCTAAAAGGTTGCCCCCTCCCCCCAACTCTTGCACACTAGTAGGTTAGTACAGTAGGAAAACCTAGCCTAGCAAAACAGACCAAAGCACCAAAAACAAATTATTGAAACAGACATTTTAAAATGAAAGAGTTTATTTCTGGAATTTTCAAAAGGAATGTTGGTGTCATGTAGAAACTGAAACAAAGAAACCAAGGTATCTTGGCTCCTAATCCATCCAGAGAAGTTAATTTACTGCACATGGATTTTAGACCAGCTAAGGGGTAGCTCATATCTTTACTCCCTGGGTACTGAACAGGCATCAGTTAGTGATTCAAAGACCCTGGCATACATTCATTTACTGGCACTCAAAGTAACAATGTTGTCAACAAAAGATACAATTATATAATGCTGACTAATTTAGAAATCTTTTCAAAAGCAGATAAAGGAGTATTTAAGACATTGTTTATTTTAATGGTGGGATGCTCAACTACTGTTCTTCAGTTTGAAAACACTAACAGTTTTGAAATTTCAGCTAACCAAATTATGCAAAAGCCTACGTTTAAAATATTTTGAAAACGAATATTATCATCCTGTTTTCAATACTGCTGTATAAGTACCAACAACCTCAAAAGAAAATCAAACACATACCCATCGCTTGTGGTCTTCTGAGTTAGGAGTGATATCTTTGAGAGACATTGATTCACAGAAGTTTTACTTTGAGAAATGTGTATTAGGCATTAGAGACCTGTCTTTCAAATGTTTCAGCAGTTCTCTCGTAAAGAGCAGCACTCCACATAACAATAGATCTTCCTGAAGACACAGTGCCAGTGGTAAGAGTTCACCTAGAACAACTCTCTAACAAGCTGAAATTAAAATACTTGATCCTTGGTACAAACTGATTGACAAAAAATGGCAAAAATCCACGTAGATGAGTGTGATAAGTTGCATGTTTCTTAGGTATTTGTAGGGAACACAGTAGAAATCTATCAGATTCTAAAACAAATGAAGCACTTCCATGTGCATCCATGAATATGATACTGCTTAATAACTGATAGTACAAGTCTTACTTACAGGAGTAACTCTTTTACATCATGTGATAGGGGCTTGTGGTTTTCTTGTTGAAGGTCTCTAGATTAATCTATCCGAAATATGGTGCATGTAGAAATACAAAGTAAAGTGTCAAAGTCTAAAATATAACAGATAAACCTTTATTTCATTCTCAGGGGAAGAATGAATGGATGAAAAATTTTCTATCTGGCATAATCATAGTCAGGGCATAAATCCATTTACAGCCTAAAGCCTGTCATTCTTCACATTTGACCATTGTAGATTTGAAAAGATAGTGAACAAGTGTTAACAGAAGGCCTGGCCCTGAATGACAGTAAATATTATGAAGTGGAAGAGAAATCTAAGTTTGGGAACTGTTTGCATCTGTCTTAGGAGACCAACTCACTGTCAGCTACTCATAAATGTAGGCAGACTGTGCACATTTAGCACTTCATGGAAATGTCAACAGTGATTAGTAGCAAAACAAATGGTGGCAACATTATCCACAAGGAATACCAATAGAAACTGAGCCAGTAAGGACTACCTTGAAAGGGAGTTTTCAAAGTCTGTGACAGTGAAATGCTACTGAGGCATTTTTTTTACATTTGCCAAAACTGGGGCTTAAACAAATGGACTATAGTGCTCCACACGTGTCATTTGTCAAAGAAGGGGATTTGCTTAGTGACATTTGAAACTGGAAGGAGATGTAAATATTAGCTCTGTTCTCTGTAAAGCAGTGTGCCATGGCGCGCTGAATGAAACTGATATGGACAAGAGATTAGCATGAAAAAAGTAAAAAACTGAATATGTGAAAATATTTCTTGAACTGTACGCAGTCTTTATTGAAGCTCTAGTGCAACTATAATAAGTTTATAAAGAGTTGTATATTCAAAATGAATTAATCATTGCTACAAGTCCAGGAGACAATGTCTATAGCTTTAAAAGCATCATGTCTTCTTGAAAACTATAAATTATGAAGGCACAAACCCAGTATTTCAAATTGTTTTCATATAACCAGCTGAGATGAAATCATCTTTTTCTCTAGTCACTGAAGCCAATTATCACAGAGCCTCTCAAGTGTTAGGAGGCTAGAAGAAAAAAAAGTCCAACTTATTTGTATGAAGGCCAGAAAATGCCTGGCTCTTCAGGCAACTGCAATTGCAAATGAATGTAGGTGGTCTTCATGGGCATCTTTAACTTAGTACTGCCTTACGCTAATGTCCCCAAGCAAGAATGCTTAATTTGATTTTCGGTCACATTGAATACTGAATTATAATTCTGGAAACACTGAAAACTAGCCTGGAGTGAATTCATTTTAATATAGTTTGAAACTTTGTTTCCAATCTCAACTTTCTCCAATGACAGTATAATCAGTAAGATAATTAGAAGGTTAACTGCAAAATTATTGCCTCACACTGGACGCATATGAGAAAATTTCTGTGTTGTTTTATTTTATTGCTTTGGAACTTGGCACAAAGTTACTGAAATTTGTCAGTCTCTCTCATGTATTTGTAAATGGGAGTGTGGAAACTGTTTTCTTATTGAACCTCAAGGAATAGATAGCATCAGTACATTTAAAAAATGCATAGGGCACTGGAAGGCTCAAAGTATTAACAGTGGTATAATCCATGAATATAGCCATGGTCAACAATGAGCTGATTCCACGAACAGCCAGCACGTAGTGGCCAGAAATTAAATAGTTAAGATAATGTTTAGTTCCTTCATTGTAAAAAATGGCTGGTCCATTTCCCTGTTGGAGAGCAGACAAGGAATTGAGGTTCGAGGGGAAATTAGGTCTGGTTACACAAGGACTGGGAAAAGGTTCCATAGACAAAGAGGACACTGAGATTGGATGAAAAGCTGGAAGAGAGAGTCTGAAAAAAGGAGCCAGGAGGGACAGGGAACCTTTAATGAGGATTCAAGGCTGCCTAGGAAAGAAATGGATAGTAGAGGTGGGGGAAAGAAACACTACTGATCACCATGGCTAATCCTGGCATACAAGAGTATTGGAGGTTTCTGATGCTACAGGGCATGAGGCAAGGTGGAAGCAAGAATGAAACTGCAACTCAGTGACAGAAGGAAGTCCAGTTGGCTGTCCAACTTGATTGGGCTTGAAGCATGAATGGATCCTGCCACTTGAATTGCCTTTGCACACACTACCTCTGGAAGCAGAAGCAGCATAGTTTTAGTGGTCTGGGTAGTGTCATATAATCGAGTCCTTACGCTTCTGCTTCTGGAGCAACCTCATGCAGACCCTACTTGCTTGGCCAGGGGATCACACAGAAGCAGTCAGGAAAAAGGGGACTCTAGGATTGTGAGGTAGCAAGAGTGCCTTTGAACAGAAGCAGACCGCAAAATTCCTGGTCTCCTCCAGTCTCTATATGAAATCTAACAAGCCCCCTTCCTCCTCCACCCACCCTACGCAAACTTCAGTAGTCCTTCTTCAGCACCACCTTACTTTATAGAGGGGTGCACTACTCCTTTCCCTTCCCAACTACCCTACATGCTCTCCCACAGTCCCTTTTTCTCACAATCTTTTGCACAGTTCAGATGGGTCTTAGAGTCTTGGTCAGGGCTCTGTGCAGCTTCATAGGCTTTTGATAAGTGTGAGTGAGAGTGGCTCATGGTTCTACCTCAAGAGAGTGAGTAGGGACCCCAAACTTGAATGAGGTCAATGATGTAGTATACTAAGGGGAACATACAGCTGTCCTTCCCCTATAGCTGCATTTTAGACCAGTCTGACAGTGCCGTAAAAGAATAACTTGGACAGTAAGAAAAGGTGGAAGGAGGTATGTAATTTATTAGATGCCGCCTGATTAAACTACTGCAACATAATCCAGCTCCACATTGTGAGGAAGTTAGACACTTGAAGAAGATAAGGCCTTGACTCAGAACAGCTAAGTTCACTCCCTGGCTCTGTAGACTAACACTGGACAAGTCTAAGCTGTGCCTTGATCCTCTGCCTACAAAAAGATGGAAAATGCTATTTGAGGATGGCGCAAGAGATGATAATTTGCATGTGACTAAATTTTACAAATTAGGACCTGTATAACTATAGTTTCTGAGTCATCATGTCTACTTCTGTGCTTGGTAAAGCTTATATATTACCCTTTTCTCAAGACTATATGTTAAACCAATTTCTCTTTCCAAGTCACAGCATTTATTTGGCATTTTATCCACACTGGACCCTCATAACAAAAAGGAGGTTCCATTAATAACATGTTGTTTAATATGCCACAATAACTTTTCATATGAGCACTGAAGAGAGCAGAGCACAAAGAGCAAGCAATAAGTGATATCATAAAAGCATGAAAGTCATTCTCAAAAACCGATATGTGAAGGAAATAATGAGCTATTAATTTAAAAATATATGTTGTCACAGTGACACTACGGAGATACCATCTCTATACTAAATTGTCAAGTTAAGTCCCTAACGTGTTATTTTTACAGAAATGCTGCTCAAGTGAGACTGTAAATTCTGTACAAATCTTCCAGTTATTTACTAAGCGATTAAACCAATGCAATTTATTACGGTTGTACTAAGGTATTTTTGCCTGGGATCTTAAAAAAATTGCTGCCTCAAATATGCCCTTTTGCTGCACTTTATCAATATTGATTTTACTTTTTATCTTATTTGGTCATTTGTTTCTTTATTTTTTTCGCTAAGATTCACATCTTGATACTATTCACAAAAAAATGTTTCCCCTGCTCCTTTTAAAGATAATCTTGTTTATCATAGAATTACTCAGTTTTTAAAAAAATATTGTATTTAAAGTATTTATTTAAATAAGCAAATTATTCAAAATGTACAAATTAGTTAATGTAATATAGATTATTTAATTCAATAATTTATGAATAAATTATGCATGCACTATTTAAATAATTTTATATTTCAGAGTCTTCCTATGCCTGAATAAGGGTGTTTATTCCCGAAAGCTTCCAAAGAACATTTTTCCAACTATTTAGTTGGCCTAATAAAAGATATCACATCTACCCAAAGAACCTTGCCTGCCTATGTCTGGGAGCCACTCTAATTAAAGTGCCCAGAGCGTCTCATGTATCAGAGTCAAATGAGCTTTAGATACAGTACCCCCGCCACCATTTTGAAGCATGGGGGTTCTGATGCACAAAACGTGGGAGGCTGCTGGAGCACAGTAATTGCCACACTCCAGCAGACTCGATTAATCAAGTCTGCTCTGACACACTGGAATTACGGTGCATTGGAGCAGCCTCCTTGCTTGTGTGTAGGCATCCCTAGATACCTTCTTGCATAATTATCTGGCTAAATACTTATGAAAATCTGCCTTACACTGCCCAATGCAAAGCTCATTGAAGTATATTGGGGTCTCTTTATTGACTTTGAAAGCTTATGAATCAAGCTTCTGATTTTTTATAGTGATCAGCACGTCTTTAAGGTGCTGAACTCTATACTGTTTTTCTCACATGCAACACACATTCCTCCCTCCCCCCCTGCCATAACATTAGGGTTCATGTGCTAAGTAGGGCAGAAAATCAGCTTCCCAAGATAGAATCACCCTTTGCTCTGACTCCTTTTCCACAATACAGCATCTGTTGCATTACTATTCAGGCAGCTGAGGGTTTTAACTGACTTAATGGCTCACTGTTCTCCACTCCATGTGTGTTAACTATTGTCGCTCTTTTTAATGGTTTTGATGCTCCACTACTCAAGCAAACCCTTTTGTTGGGCATTTTTTCTGTCTGCTAGCTACTCCTTGTCTCTCTCTTTCTCTTTCAGAGCCTTGAAGACTCTTTAGCTCTTCTCAAAATCAGAAAACCACCCCTGGGGACCAGTCTTTAGTAGTATCTATGAAAGGTGAGTCACTGAAGTGAGTCAGCTGAAGATTAAGCTCTGTTTCTGCTCTATGCAACCATAACTCTGGTAAAATCTTTTCTTTTTCTTTCTGCCTTTCAAAAACAAAGTGTCCATTATATTCCAGGGCCTGGTGTATGTGAGAAAATACAGCATTATTAATCTGTTTTATTCAAATAAAACTCTGACGGTTGTCCATATTGTCCCCTACATAAAGAAAAACTTCCCAATATAGTTCACCAAGCCACTAGTTTCAAATAATTCAAGAACTTCCTTAAACTCACTTCTTCACAAGGTCCATTTCACATAAAGTGACTCAGCAGTACCACTATTATACACACATTAAAACAACACCATAATCACTGAAGTGATAAGAAATGCAGTAGTCTTAAGTGAGGCATCACAAGATTGCCTCTTCATGTCCATTGTCTTTCCTCAATCTGCTAACTTGCTCCAGTGAATTAAATTCATGGTATCATATTTTAATTAGTGCCAGTGAAACTACCCAAATGCATAAGGTTTCTTACATGGATAGGTGTCTGCAGGACTAGGCCTTTATATTGTGAAGTCCTTAGGGCATCAGCCTTTCTATTTGTTTCTGTAAAACACTGAGGACAATTGTTTGAATAACAATAACAATGGGAAAAATAGTGACATGGGGTCAGTTCTCCTTAATAATAATTATACTATGTTACAGTTATTGGATCTGTTATTGTTCCCACTACGTTCAGTTGGTCCTGCTTCAGTCCTATTTTGTATTTTATGTCCTGGAATTAAATAAATACATTTTAATCTTTTTCTTTTACTCTGGTTATTATAAAAAGGAAGAACTAACAATTCAACAGGAAAAATGCACATGTTCCATGTAGACTTACCCCCAAATTCTGTTTATGATTTCAGTTCATTAAATCCCTCCCCTATTCTAAGATGAATCTTACATTAACACAGTGAGCCAATTTTTATGCTGTGTGACAGAAATATAGGCAGATCCAGGATTTTTAAAAGGGGTGTTCAGGAGCAGCAACAGGTGCTGCAGGGGTAGCTGCACGGGTAGCTGCACTCCCCTGTTCACAGCTTTGTCCCCTGCATGTAGGCAGGCAGACCCCAGCCTGGGAAAAGCAAATCTAGGCTTTTTTTTTTTTTTAAGGTCCTGAATCGGGTACGAACCCTCCCACCCTCAGCACAGTCTCCCTTCCTCTCCATGTTCAGTGGTAACTCCACTTCCTACCCACTACTCCCCTTCCTTCTCTTATTGTTCTGACCACCAGAAGGATAGACCTGCCTGTGGTTGCCACTGTCCTGGCCACTCCTGCTCTGCTGTACCTAGGGCTGCAGGAAGCACCTGTATTGGGAGCTGGTCTTAGTTGGGACAGCACTGGTAGCAGGCAGGTTCCGGGTGACTGGTGCCTCCTGAGTCTGGGGAGGCACAATTTGTGGGCTGTCCTGGGGGCAGGCCAAAAGCCCCATATCCACTCCTATACTTCTGTGCCATGGCTTAGTGCTCCCCCACCCCCCCATGACCCACATGGCAAAAAACTGCACAGTCCTGAGTCAGGGGCCCATCTCAAGGGGGGCACATGCCCCATGTATCCCCCTTATTAGTCGCCTGTGGGCAGGTTCCCCCTCCCTGCTCCCATTCCCATGCTAACAGGGAACAAACAGGGTGACCAGGCAGGAAGCTGCACCTGGCTCCCTGGACAGCCCATCAGGAGTAGGGCAGGAGCTAACTTCTGGTGACAGCTGCAGTGGTGAGAAGAGGAAGGGGAAGCTTGGGAGAGAGGTGCCACTGAGCACAGAGGAGAAGAGAAGGGAGGAACTCTTACCTGCTTTGGGGACTAAAAATATGTGCTTGCTGCTCCTACAATGTGATCCAAAACGGGGTGTAACCATGTCACTGCACCAGCTGGATCTACCCCTGCTCACTCATAGAGGCAGGATGACACTTACAAACTCATTCACACCGGTGTAGTAAATCAGGTTTGTAACTCTTGCTTTCAGAAGTGAAAGGCTAGTACAACTAAGTAGCTATACCAGCTACAATAAGTGGTCATGAAAAGTAAATTAGATTAGATGATATTATATAAATGGTTAGAGGCACAGGGCTAAATTTTCAGAAGTGCTTGATGCTGCTCTCAGTATAATCTTTACTATGTCTTTAGAAAGTTTTGGCTTAAAGACAAATAATCTAAGTTCAGGGCTTTTCAAATCTAGATTTCTGCTTGGAGCCTCCCTCCACAAACCTCAAGGAACATCTTTATTTTGCTATTGCAGCATTTTTTGGGGGTCTCAGCTAATTGCCTGGAGCATTTCTTGGTGGCTTTTCTTCTCTTATTCTCTTGGCCTCTCAACAGGGCACATGGCTCATTACATTGTTGTTCTCTAATTATTTGGGGGAAAATATCTTGCATTAAAATGAATATATGTATAAATATGGTTGCTAGATGAAAAGAATGTCATGCTGAATAAAAAAAAATGTATAATACTGTAAGTGGAATAATTAAAATGAGAAGAAATAAAACTGTTACCCTTTTCTTGATGACAAGCAAAAATTAAACTTCCACCACTATATCATACAGCATAATAGGTGGCTATTTCATTCCTACAGTGTCTTTCCATTGCATAATTAGCAGGGTCTGCGGGGAAATTGGTGGGACTGGAGCACTAGCAGGGTCTGCAGGGGGCTAGTAGGGTATACAGGTGGTTATAGGGTCCAGGAGGGTCTGGTCAGATCAGGAAGCTACCAGGGTTCATGCAGGGACTTAGGGAGATCAGAGGGACTTTGGCAGGATTGAAGAGACTCTCCAATCTTGTAAACCCCCCAGATTATCCCCTCAATGCCACTGAACACAAACCACAAGCCACTCCCTGGGCTTATTTTACAGGTGTCCACCACTCCCAGGAGTCTGATTCAAGTAAATCAGGGTGGGAGGAGGGGTGCACAGAGCATCAAATAGGCCTGTCCAATGTGAAATTTTGTAGATATTATCACAAGGTGGAAGTGAGGATCCTGATAAATGATATGTGATATCAAAATCAAACCTTGCATTATGAAAAATCTACCAACTTCTTGCCTAGCAGCAGAAAAAGGACCTAAGAGAATGACTAGCTAGGTGCCTAATTCAGATGATGAGAGATAAATATAATTTAACACCCTTTCTTCACCCATGTCAGGCTCCTTTGTTATTCTGAGCATGCCTAAATTAGGCAGTGTGCATACAAATGGCTTCTTATTTATTTCTCTTCAGTGCAAAGAATAAAGCTAGCGTTTCACTTTTCTGTGTTTATGCATGGTCTCCACTCTCACTTGTGCCAGAGTGCAGAAGCCATGAACATTGCATAAGGGTTTACAGCATCAAGGCCTTTGTGCAAAAGCAGAAAATTAATCTAAGGAGTCTGCATGTCTGCACTGCAGTGTTACTGAATGATAAACTACCATTTTTTTTTCCTTTCAGAGAAATAGTAAGATATAATGGGATCAAAATATAATAGTGCTATGTTGCAAGCCACAACAGATTAAATAATATCTAGGTAGACGTCAAGACAAATGTTTCCCCCTCACATCAATTCATTGCAACACCAAATAAATTGTAAAAGAAGCATTTATAAAGAAATGCCAGTATGTGGGTCAACTTATTTGTTAGATTTTCTTTTTGAAAGGTAATTTCAAAACTAATCTGAACACACTTTACCAGCCTATCTGCTGCAAAACATGCCTGATATATCTAAGTGGAACATACCTGTTGCACTTCTGAATATTGTAGACTTGTCTTCTTTAATGGTAGGTTAGAAATGACGCTTTTATATTAGTTAGGGCTGGCCAGGAAACAAGAATGTGTGTAATATGTTGAAGTTGTAGGCTGACTCAGCATTAGGATGATAAAGAACACATTTCAATTTTCTACCCCCACTCCTTCCCTCCTTCCCTCCCTTCACACCCAGTAAAAATGCACTGAGAGAGATATGTGCTAATCTGCAATTTAAAAAAAAACAACCAAAAAAACCCAACCAAAAGCAGGTTGAAGTCCATGCTTTGGTTAGAGCAGAACAAAGATTTCCATCCCAAGCACACAGTTAACAAATTGGACTATTGGCTATTCTGAATTGAGGGCTTCTTTTCTCTCTTTTATGTTGACCAGAGCTTCTATCTGGAACCTAGGAAACCCTTCCTGATGAAAGGATTGGGGAAAAAAATGTCAGTTCTGATAGTCAGAGTTATTTTTAGAGAAAAAAGTGTTTCATCCAAAAATTGCCAGTCAACGCTAATCCTGACCTCCATGAATCTATATGGTCTGGATAAAGCTCACACACAGGTCTAAATCACCCTGCTTTTGAAGTTTCCAAAAACAAAACCCAACAAACTAATTCCTTAAAAAAAAAAAAACCCTACAAAGATAAAACAACGTACAGCCCCATTGGTGCATCTGTGGTGTTAACATTCCACCATTCAACAGAATATTAAGCTCATTGTGTACTTTTTGTTCCTGAAATTGCTGAAATCCTGGAAAACTGTTAATCAAATTTAGTTATAAACCAATGCCAAACATTCATAGAGATGAGGCAGATGAGGCTAATAATGACTGTTGTTTTGAAGCTTTATTCCATGGTATGTGTAAAAAAAGAGAAAAAAACCCTGTTCTTTCATTTGCCATTGTTCCTTCACAGTGAGAGAAAATAGTAGGCTTGTTCTACACCACTTAGGATGAGCATACAATACAAAATTATTTTCAATAAAATAGCTCCATTTTAATGAATGCAAACTCATTCTATAGATCATCCCAAATCATTTGGATGAGATTGATTTAATAGATCTAAAGAAACATAGTTTGGATGTACTGTGATTTTAAAAAAAGAAAAGAAAAGAAAAGAAAAAAAACCCCACCAAGATTTAGCAAGCTTACTCGCAGACAAAGAACTGCTCAAACAAGAGGAGTACATTACGCTCTATATTAATTATATTAAGAGTTATCGCAGCAATAGATTTCACATGACAGAAAGGTGAATGTGAAGGGGGAGGGGGAAGATAATTTTTGATGCAGAGACTCCTTCTCTCCCTTTCTCTCTCTGCTGCACACCCACACACAATAGAGACTTGAAATAACAAGCAGAATGGCCTTAATAGATAGTCTATTTCTAATTGTTTCAGCTAAAGTGGTGTGAGCTTTCTTTCAATATGATGGGATACACATTTCATAGTCGGGTTTTTTTTCCCCTCTCACTAAAAAATACCAAGCAAGTGCTTGGTCTTAATAGACTTGCATAAGTGTTCCTCTTAGCAAAGAACTATTCTCTGCTACAAGAACAACACAGATTTCTCCCCTGAATATCTTGCCTTAATGAGTTCTTTTTTCCATCACTGGATAGTAAAGGTGAATTCTCTTGAATTTTGAAAATATTGTTTCTGAATTTTTGTCAGCATTTAAGCAAGCTCTCTCATTGGAATGCCCTAAAGGTTGAGCACTTAGAAAGCATTCCCCCACTGTGTCACTGCAGTATCTTGAAGGACAAATGAAATTCATCTGAATGCTATTAATGATTTACAAAAAGTCCATCATCATAACCTGAGAGCACAAAAAGATTTGAAACTGCTGGGTTTTGTTCTATTTATTACCCATTCTTTCTCTCACTGAAATATATTTTAAGAAATAATTCATTTTAACTTCATATGGGGGGAAAAGAGCTAACACCATATTTGATATTTTAGATTTAGAACATATGTGTATAATAAAACAATGGAAACAAGAGAGGCCTTGGTACAATAATTGGTGAAGTTCATATCCTCAGGATGCTGATCATCTGCATAAAGAGCAAAGAATTACATGCCAAGAAGACATAAAGACAAAAGACCTCCTTTACCTAGCTGAGGTGTTTTGCTAATCATCACTCAAAGCTGTTATCTAAAATGCAGAACCTGTCACTAACCTAAAATAATTACAAATTAAGATAATAGGATATATACCTCTTTAGACGTTTAGTAATAAAATATTATTCTGTAAATATTTTGCTCAGGAAATGTTTCAGTTTAAGTTGATCTAGATCAGATTTAATCTAAAGTGCTAATAGAAACACCTTACCTATGGCTGTAGAGAAACATGATGGCATTTGTGGCTGGGAATGCTTCCCATAATAAATATCTCTGATGCTCAAAATTGGTATTTTGGCTGCCTACATTAATCTCCATCTGTTATACCACACCTGTGTCCACTCACAGGGTGATAACATCATTAGGGCTATAAGCCAAGCAAGGATGTTTTAAAAATCAGAAGCCTGAGGATTATGTCTAATGCTCTCTCTCTCTTACAAGAATCCCCTACTGTGTGACAACATTGCCCCATAAGCCTTTCACACTTGTATTTCTATTCAAATTAGAGCATGACTGCGTGTTAATTAACCAACACCACCTTCTCATTGTCTGGTTTTGAGGATATCAAAGTTCAAACTATAGAAGGTCATCTTGTTGTGTCTTTAATGATGACCAGAACAGAGGAAATGAAGAAGTGGAAACTGATTGTACAGGATATATGCTGGTTTGACTCACAGAAACCTAGTAAACAAAGGTAAAAATCAATATGAGATCCAACCATGTACATTTTACATCATATCTTACTCTTTTAGAGATATTGTCAAATCCACATGGCTTCTGAGTACAAGTCAGGAAAAGTGTTTGTTTCTTAGGTCGTTTATTCTTAGACAAACAATTGCTAGAAGTATGCCAAAAGGCTGTGGTGTAATAACTATAAACATGTGTGCTTGGTTCTTTAAAGATATTGTCATTCTTATGGCAGAAGTTGAAATCCATCTTATATTACATTATTTTTCTCTTGTCACATCTTCTGGATCAATGTATATGATGTACATGTTTCAAGCAACTTTTACATATGCTGCAGAAGTAGTCAGCAAGCAGTTCCTACACACCGTGTTGATTAAATTACCTGTTTTCCTCCATAAACAAAGGAATTGATATCAGTAGGACCTAATTTTCCATACTGTGGCAACACTTGCTAATTGCTTTTACATTATAGTTGTAAGCATTGTATTAGGACAAAATCCTATATATTTTCAAGGGTTTGGGTTGTAGCCGTGTTGGTCTAAGGACATAGGAACCTTGTCTGCCTATATATTTCCAATGAATTTATTAGTGTACATGGCAACACAAATAAGACATGGGAGTGAATAAGATCATGATTTTCCTTATCATTTATGTGCATGGAGACTTTTATCACTGAGAAGGCTGTACTGCACTGATATTAGAATTCCAAGTTTAAGATGTGAAACATTATTTATATACAGTACATGATAAGTGTAAATGAAGAAAGGTATTAACATACTGCTGACAAAACTGTACATTGCTTTTCTTTAATTTTCCCCTTGATTAATTTTTTTGCAGGTGGTATTCTAAGCTTCATGATGAGAAGGTATCAGTTCACATCTAAGTAGTTCATGGACAATAATAAAATAGAGTGCTGAGATAATTAAATAAGTATTAAGTGGATTAGTTGTTCACATCCCAAAGCTCTGATATGGCTTTTCAGTGGGAAAGAATGCAAAATTACTTTTAAAAACGGCTTGTGCCATTTTAGTCACAGCTTTAGCTGCTGTAACAGGTGTGGTCTTTTATTTTCTGCAATATCTGGCTTGTTTCGTCCACAAAAATTAATTAAAAAATATAATTCCCTCCTTGTTTCTCCATTTCAAATTTTAGACCTTGTACAGATATTCAGTCTATGTACAGACATTACAAATAATCCGCACTTACTGATTGTAACTCAAACCAAACCTATGACCATAAAGAAGTACATGGGCACCTAGTCTGGACTAAAAATGGCAGAGACTGGCTTAAAATAATCTTGGATCGATGTGCATTCAAACTTACTTGAATTCGATTAGTTCAGAGCATCGAACTGTTGTACAAGATGCCCTAGCAAATCTAGCTAGCTCACTGTCCTCTGGCATCCTGAGCTTCTTCTTGAGCCCTGCTAACTTCCCCCTTGCAGGGAGGCATGCTGAAACTCAGTCCATGCTCGGCTTCTCCAGCCAAGTGCCCAGCTGACCCCACCTCTGGACTCTCACAGAGCTGAGTCAGCACAGTGCCTGGCACTGATAGGGGATGAGGAGAGGAGGAGTGCTTTCCTGTCCCCTGCAGCCCACTTGTGCTACCTGGATGTGTGCCCACTTGCAGGGGATATGGGGGCCCCTGCGTGGATGTGTGAGAGACCACCCAGGGACCCCCCATGCCCTCTATGAGCAGGTGCAGACCTAGAAAGCTTGAGCAGGGGGCTGTCTCCTCTGTTTGTATGCAGCTGACATGCCTGTGTCCTATGATCCGGGTGAGGGTGATCCCCTGCCCTCCATTAATGCTCACTTTGTGAAGGAACATCTTGAGAAGCTGGATACCTTCAAGTCAGCCGGCCCTGACAGTCTTCACCCCAGGGTACTCAAGGAGCTGGTGGGCATCATAGCCCAGCCTCTAGCACGGATCTTTGAAAACTCTTGGTGCTCTGGTGTAGTGCCCGAAGACTGGAAGAAGGCCAGTGTGGTGCCTATCTTCAAGAAAGGGAGGAAAGTGGATCCGGCTAACTATAGGCCCATCAGCCTGACTTCTATCCCAGGGAAGATCTTAGAAAAGTTTATTAAAGAGGCCATCCTTGATGGACTGGCCGACGTCAACATCTTAAGGGATAGCCAGCACGGGTTTGTTGCGGGTAGGTCTTGCTTGACCAATCTCATTTCCTTCTACGACCAGGTGACCTATCACCTGGACAAGGGAGAAGAGATTGATGTCATATATCTTGACTTCAAAAAAGCCTTCGATCTGGT
>NW_005843114.1:291468-304837 GCF_000455745.1 Alligator sinensis | reverse complement strand
AAGTTTATCAGGGGTGACCACCAGTATCTGGGGGAACGTTTGTTCACCAGAGCGCCCCAAGGGATGACGAGGTTGAATGGTCACAAACTACTTCAAGATCGTTTCAGGCTGGACATAAGGAAGAATTTCTTTACTGTCCGAGCCCCCAAGGTCTGGAACAGCCTACCACCGGAGGTGGTTCAAGCGCCTTCATTGAACACCTTCAAGACGAAACTGAATGCTTATCTTGCTGGGATCCTATGACCCCAGCTGACTTCCTGCCCTTTGGGCAGGGGGCTGGACTCAATGATCTTCCGAGGTCCCTTCCAGCTCCAATGTCTATGAAATCTATGAAATCTATGAAATGATGATGGGGGTAGGGGAAGCCAGGCCGTCGTGTTGTTTGTCCGTCCCCTGCACCTGCTCATGCTCCCTGACTCTGCGCCTACTCGTGGGAGTCCCTGGGTGGGTGTACAGGAGCCCATCCAGGCACCTTCATGCCACCTGCAAGCAGGCACAGATCTAGGGAAAAAACTGTGCTGCTGCCTTCCCAGCTTATCTGCAGCTGACAGATGCCTGTGGCTGACAGAAAGTTGGGGGGGGGGGGATGGTGTGCCCAGAAGCCAATCAGGGGTGCCCCAGCCACTAGGCTGCTCTTAGCAGTTCAGGAGCACCCCCAACCTTCTGGCCTCAGCCAACGCAGGCAGCCTGTGTCTCCCTCCCTGGGTTAACTTGTGTTTTGTTCAGTACCAAACTAACATAGTCCACTTACAGAAACCTGCACAGTAATTCATTCAAATCTACATCAGGCTTTCTAAACGCTTGCACCTAGTTGCACCTGGATGAGTTGC
This sequence comes from Alligator sinensis, assembly GCF_000455745.1. Classification (NCBI taxonomy): domain Eukaryota; kingdom Metazoa; phylum Chordata; order Crocodylia; family Alligatoridae; genus Alligator; species Alligator sinensis. The sequence goes on along the minus strand of NW_005843114.1, from coordinate 304,007 downwards.
TGCTCACCCAGGAAAAAAACACAAGTGTACAGATGTTCAGCATTTTTTTCGAAGAGTAAAAATGGCTGCTCCAGGAGAAAAATAACCTGTTACCAACCAGGGGAAAATTACTGCTAGGAGAGATTCTCCTGGGATAGGGAATGCCTGTATATCCTGTGGCTTTGCTCAGAGGAGAGAATACAAATTGTAAATGATATTTTGGAGGAAAACAATTCCTGTACTTAACAAATGAGATGTTTTCACTTGATCTGGACATATGACCCATTCATATATATCTGAGGTGAAATCAAATCAAGATATGTCAGTTCATTTGTTTTACACTGAAAACTCAAACAGGTATGGAAACAGTACAAAGGATTCTGATCCTTTAATGTATTTTTATAAACACTGCATATATTTGTATCGAAGTAATCCCCTTATGTATAAATACCTTTTCCCAAATCAAACCTGCCATAAATTAGAGAAATAAAATGTTATATATATAAGCCAGCAGCTAGATTCCCCTCCACCCTGGAACCAACAGCAAACTTCTGTTTGGTCCAGGAGACCATTGTTAACTCCGAACACTTCCTGCAAAGCATTCTCCATCACAGGGGGGAACTGCACTTTTGTCTGCACCCTTCTAAGACACACTTGTGTGTCTTTTACAATCCCATTTTATGGCAAGTCCTACTTTATCCGGTGTACCCTTACATTGTGTTTCTGGTATCTTGTTTTGGCTCTCCAGAGCAAAGATTTTATTTGTGACAGAATCTACAAGTTCTCAAAGAAAAATCAGTTGCAAACTTTCTCTAAACAATTTCACTGGAGAGCCCAAGTGTTCCTTTTGGCAGGATTTTATGAATTACAAATATAGACAGTCCTATAAAAATGCATCAATTGAAAAAACCCTAAATCCTCTCTTTTTCATTTCTTAGTTGTTTTTTTCTTCCCTTAAAAAAATAAAGGACAGGGGGTTGGTGACAGAGAGAAAGCTCCAGTTATTTAATTAATAGAAAATAGTCAGAAAAGACCTCCCCCCTGCCTACCTCCAGAAAAAATTAAAGGAAAAGCAGGTACTTTTAATTAGTCAGTTTACTTTTACATTTATCAGGAGCCAGTCAGTCAATGGTGCTAATTTTGAATATCTATGCCACTGCATTTACCACTAAAATGTAAGACCTTTGTACAGAATTTGAGATAGTATCATTCTAACTCTTCTTGATTTGATATGTTCATTACTTTAACACTGATTTCTTCAAATTTAAGTACCAATTTACATCTGAATGAGAATTGTAAAACATGTTAAGTTAGAAGAAAATTATTTCAGTAGATAGAAAAGTTATTACTAGTTGATGGCAAGAAAAAAAAATCCATGAAAATAAAGCTAATTGAAAAATGGGAATTTTTTGAAAAAAATCTGATTTTTTTTTAAATTTAGGAACTGAAAGAAAGAGATAAAAATGAGAAAAACAAAAAAGTGGATGTACAAAATGAAAATATTCACTGAGTTTTTTTTAAAGTAAAGTTTTATGAAAAAGTGTAGGGAGGGGAAAAAAGCAGATCTTCTAGACAGCACATTTCACTGGAGTAAAAAATATTTTTTACACTGGGACATTTAATTCTTAATTATCATAACTTTGGTAAAGAAAGAATAATGGTCTCAAGCCAAGTCAGGGACATACACTAAGAGAACTATCTGTCAAGTTTCAAGTTTGAAAATACCTTTTAGGACATCAGATTCTTCAGTTCAGTAAGGGCAATCTCCCCAGCACAAGCAATTCAAAGTGGCATTAAAGATACCAGGAAGAGTTGATGGAAAATTTCTCCTGCAGCACAAGACTTTGCTAGCGTAAAGCCAAAAGATGCTGTTGCATCAGCTCTTGTGCTGGCTGCCTCTCCCTTCCAGAATGAGGTAATGAGGGTGCATAATGACAGTATAGGTGGGATCTGGAGAAATGGAAGAGGAATTTGTGTAACTGGGGAGCAGGGGGCACAACTGGGCAAGCCACCTTGGGCACCAATTTTGGAGGGTGTGTAAAAATAGCCATCATGGCAACTGGCTAGTGCCCCTGTCACCACCAACAGCATGGCAGTTGCTGCTCCTCTATGCTCTAAGCACAGAGCTGCCCTGTTATATCTCTGGGGAAAGGGTTCATAGGACAGCGGAACTATACTACGCCCTCTCTTCCACTAATTGAAATTACCCCTGATCTTCCCTAGTATTGTAAACTCCCTATAGGCTGAAATAATTGGTGAATTATGTCTAAAGCAACTTGATGCAATCTTCAGCATGTTGTCAGCCAAAATCTGTTCTTATCTTAATGCCATCTTCACAACATATGTTTGTTCAAACACCCTAAATGTGAACCAGAATTTGGTCCCAAAACGTCAGTGTAGAAGCAGCCTACAGCTCAATACATGCAGATATTCCTTAAAAAAAAAAAAGAAAGAAAGAAAAAATAAAAACCACACACTTCAATAAATTGTTCTCTTCAAGTAATGGATTTTAACCATGCCACATTTTGATGTATTGCCTTACATTGTACCATATTGTAATGTGTCATTTTTGGTGGCTTTCACACTTTGTTTCCTTGGCATTTCAGGTAGAACTTTATGTTATGCAATGTGACTAATGTAACCCCAAGGGATCTAAAGCAACATGAGGTTTAAGGACAGAAATTTGCTAAAAGGACTATTATTGTGCTTTGCAAATTTTAATTTCTTTGCTACTTAATCCCCAAATTTCACTGTGCTAGTGCATAATTAGCACACTGAATATATTTTTTAAAATGAATCAGTGTGCATAAACCTGAATCATTTTGAACATTATCCATATGAAAGCACACTATGCTGATTGTCAAGGTAGCTTAAAAAATGCATGTTACATTCTCATCTTGACATACAGGTAGTTGAGTTGTGCTTGTAGACACTCAAAACAAGTTCGAGACTATGACTTTTATGCCACCATTTAAACACAGAGATTACAACTATGATAAATTCATCTCTTTAAGCTATTTTTTTACTTCAACATTTTGGCCCAAATCCTGTTCTTCCTACCTGATATCTAGGCCTGTCCTGCTGCTCACTCCAGCTATGTACATGTGCTACAATTAACACTTAGCAAACCAACCTAACCAAGGTTTGGTTGATCTAAAGGCCCATTTATACAAGCATTCACAGGGCTTAATTTACCCACAAAATGGCATACCCAATCCAAGTTAGTTCATTTTAGATCAACTTTAAACTGATAAAGGGTTAACCTGATCTACAAATAGTTATCCCGATCTAGCAGCTGTGTGCATACATTTCACAGTACAGCTCTGGGGCTGGGAAATCCCCATCGCTTGTTCCAGTCCCAAGGCTGTGCTATTCCTACCTTCTTTGTGCCCCACAACCCTGACCAGGCTATATTTAGACCTCTGATTACCCCTCCCAGACTATGGACCAACCAATCCTCCCCCAGACCTGCCAGTCCCATCCCCTGCCCTGAGTTACCTTACCTCAGACTGCCTACACTGCTCCCGGCAGCAGCAGACACTTGAAAGCACTGCTCCTGGTCTGGGTTTAGGCAGTTTACAGTAAACCACCTAAACTGGGTGCAGTGAATGCTTGTTTGCACCCTCAAAAATACACATCTCACCTCAGGAAAGCAATCTTATTCTTCCCTGGGGAAGCACATAACTTTTCTATTTTGGCAATGGGCAGTTCTACACAACTCAGAGTATAATCCATAGCATGCAAGCCTCAAACTGGTAGTTTAGATGGTAGAAGGTCTGCAAGTAGGAACAACAGGCAGTATGTGGGGTAGGCACAAGCAGGTAAGCAGTGCAGATGGGCTGGGCCCAGGAGACTGCTGTGTGGATGGGCAAATATTAGCCACCTCTCTCTTCAACCATGGTGGGGGCCTGTAACAATTGGAAGAACAAGGCATGGCAGGAAAGATCACAGACTACCAGATAGTTGGGAGAGCAGTCCAAGCTCCTCTCCACAAGAGGACAGTAGTGCACCCAAGGTTGGTTACAATGGGTGCATCTATATGTGCCCTATGGCACTGTTGTTACTGCACCATCATTTAGTACTTCCTTTTGGCATGGCACAAGGTAATTTTTAGCAACACGCCATACTGAGGGAGTGTGTCGCTACAGTGATGTGGCTCTAGTCTCATGGTTTTTGCCCATGGATGCTATGGCACTGCAGCACATTGCTACAGCAATGTAGTGTCACGTGTAGAGGCACCCAATAGGCATGGAGTATTTTATACCAATACTTGAAAATGAGACACTTGGGACACCTATACTTTAGGGGCTGGGAAAAAAGTTTCCCAATGCCATTCCACCTCAGACTGGCCAGCCTAATCAGGATCAATCTGCGTATGGCTTATGTATATCTGAGGCTTATGTATATCTGAGGCAGCTACAGCCTCGGCGTATGGTTCATCCTAATTTTCAGCTGGGTGTTGAAGTGATATGGCAGAAATTGCCATGGTATATGGCAGAAATTGAACTATTTTGAAACCAGGGGCAGAGAAAGGAAAATGGCAAATAAATTTGACACTTCTCCCCCTGAGCCTACCACCTCCAGCCAGTTGCCCCAACTTTTCCTCCTGGCCCTGGCCACCATGGTTCAGAGGCACCAGATCCTCCCTGAGGCATACAAGCAAGGAAGCCAACAAGGGCTGTCATTTGTACAAGCCACTGGATGCAAAAAAGGCCACCTATCAAATACTTCCAGCAATAGCAGAACAACTAATACACCATCTATTCAGAGCCAGGTGAACTCTTCCAGAAATGCTTTTCAGAGACCCAAGGAAGTGGTGCAACACCTGAATGTTCCAGAGCCTGCTGGTCCTTCTCAGTTACTTTCTCTGTGGCTGGTCTTCCCTTTATCCTCCTACCCCACTTTTTCCCCTGCCTTCCTTATTGCCCTTTTCTCATTTTCTAGCCCATCATTCCATGTCATATAGCAAGTGTAAAAAGTCTTATGCATCTTCTTGGAGCTGTAGAGCAACATACCACCATGAAGGTATCACCACTGTATTGTCAGAATGTTCATGATTACATTTAGACAAGGACCTGGTGGGCGTTACTAAAATACCACTCTGCATTGTTTTAAGTCCGTGCTTGGCAGACAGGAGCCAGGATGAGCAGTGTTAGTGAGAACACTGTGCCAAAAGTAAACAGGGCATGCACATGGAGATGAGTGCAACTCATTCCCTAAGATTAGCCAGAGGTTATTGAACTCTGGAATGAGGGAGCCATCATGAGAAAGCAGAGCAAGGGGAGAGGCAATGGCAAAGAACTGGGCCAATGGTAAATGTGCCAGTATGTAAGAAAACGAGTAACGATTGGTACTAACAAATGAGTTTGTTGTCTTCTCTTCACCCCCACAAATTCTACTGATTTTTCCATAGGTGATGGGAACCTACTTGGACTCATTGTCAGGGACAAATCTCCCCATGAGGTCTCAATTAATGATTTAAATCCCTATTTAGACATCTAAACTAGTCCTTACATAGATTGGTATGGACCTAGGTATCTACCATAGAGTACAGCACACAAAGTTAAAATTACTTACCTTGGATGTCATACTGCTTAAGGGTAGATGCATATTTTGGAAATCTCCTTGCCTATCTTTTTTGCTAATGACCTTATATGAACTTCAGGAAATGGCAAATGTTCAGACACTTTCTAAATGTTCACCTGTATCCATGAAAAATGGATAAGCTATTTATAGATTTCATAGACACTAGGGCTGGAAGGGACCTCGGAAGGTCATCGAGTCCAGCCCCCTTCCCCAAGAGCAGGAAGTCAGCTGGGATCATAGGATTCCAGCAAGATAAGCATCCAAATTTCTCATGAAGGCATTCAACATAGGTGCTTGAACCACCTCCGGTGGCAGGCTGTTCCAGACCTTGGGGTGTCGGACAGCGAAGAAATTCTTCCTTATGTTCAGCCTGAAATGGTCTTGCAGGAGTTTATAACTGTACAACCTTGTCATCCTTTGGGGCACTCTGGTGAACAATCGTTCCCCCAGATCCTGGTAAACACCCCTGATAAACTTATAGGTGGCCATCAGATCACCCCTGAGCCTGTGCTTTTCCAGGCTAAAGTGCCCCATAGCTCTCAGCCTGTCGTCGTAAGGTCTGTTTTCCTGACCTCTGATCATGAGCGTGGCTCTCTCAAGCTTTTCCACATCCTTTTTGAATTGTGGAGTCCAAAACTGGATGCAGTACTCCAGCTGTGGCCTCACCAAGGCTGAGTACAATGGGAGAATGATGTCCTGGGACTTGCTTGAGAAGCATTTATGGTTGCAAGCCAGCGTTTTGCTCGCTTCACTAGCCGCAGCATCACATTGAAGGCTCATGTTCATCTTGTGGTCAATCATGACCCCCAAGTCCCTTTCATGCGTAGTGCTGGCCAGTGTAGCACTGTTGAGCCTATAGGGATGCTGCTGGTTTTTCTTCCCAAGGTGGAGAACCTTGCATTTTTCAGTGTTAAACACCATCAGGTTCTCATCCACCCATTTCCTGAGCCTGTCAAGGTCAGCCTGGATTGCCCTCCTGTCCTCAGGTGTGGATGCTTTACCCCAGAGTTTGGTATCATCAGCAAACTTGACCGATCCGCTTCTGACTTCAATGTCCACATCATTAATGAAGATGTTAAGGACAGAGCCTTGGAGAACCCCACTGGCCACACGGCCCCATGACGATTGACTTTTGTCAACCAACACCCTTTGGGTCCGACCACAGAGCCATTTCCCCAGCCAGTGGATTGTGGTGGACCCAAGGCCACACTTAGCCAGTTTTGTCAAGAGGTGATCATGGGATACCAGATTGAAGGCTTTTTTGAAGTCAAGACATCAATGACATCAATCTCCTCTCCCTTGTCCAGGTGATAGGTCACCTGGTCATAAAAGTAAATGAGATTGGTCAAGCAAGACCTACCCGCAAAAAACCCATGCTGGTTATCCCTCAGGATGTTGCCATCAGACAGTCTGTTAAGAATGGCCTCTTTAATAATCTTTTCTAAGATCTTCCCCGAGATAAAGGTCAGGCTGATGGGCCTGTAGTTTGCCAGATCCACTTTCCTCCCTTTCTTGAAGATAGGCACCACACTGTCCTTCTTCCAATCTTTGGGCAGTTCACCAGAGCACCAGGAGTTCTCGAAGATCTATGCGAGGGGCTGGGCTATGATGCTAGCCAGCTCCTTGAGTACCCTGGGGTGCAGATTGTCAGGGCCGGATGACTTGAAGGTGTCCAGCCTCTCAAGGTGTTCCTTCATGAGGTCAGTATTGATGGAGAGCTGGGAATCTCCCTCACCCAGGCCTCCCTTTCCTGTAATGGGCAGGGGCATCCCATGGGACTGATGAAAGACTGACTCAAAGTACCCATTTAATAGGTTGGCTTTTTCCTGGGCATCAGCTGTCAGTTGTCCCATCTCGTTTATTAGGGGTCCACTGTTGCCCTTGCTTTTCCTCTGGCTCCCCACATATCTATAAAAGGACTTCTTATTGTCCTTGATACTTGTAGCTAGTTGGAGTTCTGTTGCAGCCTTGTCTTTCCCGGTTCGCTCCCTGCAGGTCCAGATCAGTGTAGAATATTCCTCCTTGGAGGTGGATCCCGTCCTCCATCCTTTGTAGGCCTTTCTTTTTAGCTGCAGGAGGTCCACTAGTTCCCTGAAGAACCAAGGTGGTTGCTATGCCCTTTTGCTGCCTTTCCTCCAAGATGGAATACCATTAGCTTGTGCATCGAGGATCGCTCCCTTGAGGAGCAACCACTTTTCCTGAACTCCCCTTCCCTTGAGGTCCTGGTCCCTTAGGGCCTCACCAACAAGCCTCCTGAGCTTGTCAAAGTCAGCTTTCCTGAAGTCAAGGACTTCTGTGTTGCTGATTGACTTGCCAGCTTTACAGAGGATGGTGAAGGTGATCAGCTCATAGTCGCTGTCATCCAGCTTCCCATCAATCATTAGGTCACTGATTAGGTCATCCACATGACCCCCAGTAGCCACAGAGCACCCCACCAACCCCCAGCATAGCCAGAGGTAAGCAGGGCCTGTGGTGGAAGGGGGCTAACCCCAGACAGCGGGAGGAGGCGGTTGAGTGAACCGAGGAGGGTTTTGCCCCCCCTGGCCCCTACTTGGCCCTGCCCCCCAGGGAGACAGTAGGTGAGGGGGGGAGGGAACTTACTAATCCCTCTTTGGTGGGGCAGGATCTCCTAAATCCTGTGTAGGGTCCCCCCTAGCCAGGAACAGCATTCCACTGACAGCGGGCCCACTGCACATGTGCCCATTTTTAAAGGGCCTGCCAAACCAAAAAAAAAAACCAGACAGGCTCTGGGAGTGGCGAGAGATGTGTGGGTGAAAGCCCACTATGCCACCACTCCCCCGAAGCCCCCCAGCAACCCCCAGCAGCTGCAGAGCACCCCGTTGACCCCTAGCACAGTCGGAGGTTAGAGGGGCCCATGGTGGGAGGGGGTTAACCCCAGACAGTGGGAGGAGGTGGCTAAGTGGACCAAGCAGGGTCTCACCCCCCACCTGGCCCCTACTTTGCCCAGCCCCCCAGGGAGCCATGCAACCAGAGCCTCGTGAACAGGCTGTGCAAACAGGCATGCTTGTCTACCCAGAGTGTGAGCGTGGAGTTTGCGCATGAGGGTGAGTGGGAGTGCCTGAGGCCCTGCCTGTGAGCCCCTAAGGTAGGCATTCCCAGCCGCAGCTGGCCTACCAGCGGCATGACATGGATGGACACGTGTCATAACCTGAGGGTCCCTGAGGGGCCTGTGGCCCCTGCCTCTAGTACCTCAGAGGCCTCCACCCAGACGGAGCCCATGGTTCCAGGCTCCACGTAGATGAAGCCTCTGGCTCTCAGCTGTGGGGGCTGCCTGTCACTTTTTCAGGCTCTGGGGCCCAGGAGCATGGCCACCTTATGGGTCTGAAAGTTCTCTGGGTTCCTGTAGCTCTGCTTCCTAACATGCCCAGAACTATCTCAGGCTGAAGAAGGGATAGATAAACAAGGATGAGGCAGGGGCAGCTTAGGGACTGAATAAAGGAAAGAGATGGCAGTTCCATTTGAGGCTAATTTGAGGCAAGTGAAGCCTAAATAATTTGTTCACATTGAACATCAGTACATTTAGATTAGATTTATGACAAAGCAGGGTTGCACAGGATTGTTTCATATTTTTCATTTAAACTAATTTTTAGGAGCTTTTCCCCAAAAAAACAGAAACCAAAAACAAAACAAAAAACCTTTGAATGAAATTAATACACAGATTCTGGTGTAATCAACATCAGAATCTACTCCTGAGATAGAGCCAGACTGTTCTGTCAAATAATTCCATTGAGACATTACAGATTTGACAGCACATTTTTGGCCTTCTGCACAATATGGGTATGTTGGCATCTTTGTCCAAAAATATCTGCAACTGTGGTTTAGGCTCCTGAGGGTTTCTCCACAGTTTTCATATATGAAAAATAAAGAGGGCATTTCAAGGATTTATCAAATGAATTGCCTGAAAATCTATATATCTTCTCCAGTTATGATAGCATTCCCATTATATCATGTTCCTGATGTGACGGGCTAGCTGGCAGTAACTTACCCCAGGGGTTTTGAAAGGGTAAAAGATGATTGGAGGACTTGGGATTCCCTTTCCTCACCAATCAGGCCCCAGAGACTCACTCTCCATGTCCCCTGATTGGCCCCTTGGAGAGACCAGCGAGGGACCACAAGGAAGGAGTCTCAAAGAACTGGCAAAGAGCTGGGCCAGCAGGATGGGAGCAATTGCCCCGGAAGACCCTGAAGGAGTGGGACCTGCAGGCAGCAGTTGGACCCTCAGCAGCGCAGCGTGCGGCCAGCAGGAGAGGTTCCCCAGCTCCAGCAAGGATCTGAGCAGCGACCTGAGAGGTTCCCAGCTCTGCTTCCAGCTCCTCCAATAAGAGGCCAGGCAGCTCGACATGAGGCCACAGCTCCTGGAAGGCCAAAACCCCTAGCAGCTTGACACAGTTTCAGCACTGGTGGCTGTGTGGTAGAGTTTCTGCCTACCACGTGGGAGATCTGAATTTAAGTCCCAGCTGGGATGACTTGGGGTGAGTGAAGTAACAGGGAGAAATTCTTGTTGCAGTGGAAAGGGGTCACTGTGTTTTCCCCTTTTCTCCCCCTCCAGGCCCTATATTCCTTGTTATTTGACATTTTGTATTTTGTGCCTTTTATATTTCGCCCACCAGTATTGTTTGTTCTGCTGTTTGTGTTTTATATTTTGGTTAACCTTGTCTTTTGTCAACTGGATGAATACGTCTATGATTGCAAGTGTCTAACCTTTGTTGAATCCTGCCCCCATAGGGCGTTGTAGTGTCCCCTATACCCCCTGGTTTCTACTGGTTATGTTCCCAGTACTGTTCTCTCATTAAAAGTTATATGGTTATGTCCCCATTGGTGGTCTGGCTCTGCTCTATAGGGGGAGGAGAGTCCCTACACCTCCCACAACGCTTGTGCACCTGCTTTGATCCCTTCAATCGGAGAGGGGGTACCTCTTGGAGTACCACCCCCACCCGGGTTACACTACCATGCATACCATGGCTCACATAGTGGCAGCATGTGCTGTTCAAAACCAGAGCCTGGCAAGCCAGAGCCTCACTCCAGGTGCCAACCAGGCTCCGTGGCAGAATCTCCATTGTTACAGCCCTGTGAGGCCCCCAGAACCCCAGGTAAGGCTGCTGGGACCAGCCCACTGCTGACCTCAGCCTCTCCTACCCCACCCAGGGTAACCTGCTATGCACCAGAGGGTTTGTGGCACAAGTGTTTCCCAGGGACAACTAGCAGTGACACAAGGTTCACCGCTGCTAGTTGTCTCCAGCGAACCAAACATCCATGCAGGTGTGGACATGGCCTATGAAATAAAAAGCTAATAGAAACCAATATTGGTAGTAACCTTACATATAAAGTTGAAGCTAGTTTCATATCACCCTGTCCTGCTTGTACTGGTTCAAGCAAGTTATGAATAAATATTATATATAATCCATTTGTGCCAGTTTGCTCTATTACAGTATGTACCATGATGATGCAACTCCCCAGTGGTAGTGTAATGGTACCTCATATAAATATAAAATAGTAGGCTCCTCCTTCCAGAGGAGAGATTATTAATCATTCTAATCATGACATTAAAGCTGCCTTTCTTCACATGAGATAATGAAGGTAGTAACCATAGATTTCAGAGACTGAACAACAAAACCAGGGTCTTGACTATGATTCCAAACAGGGAGTAAATCAATGTGATGTCTTAAAACAAATGTGCCTCCATAATGTGGAATTAAAATAAATGCAAAAGTCATTTCTATGTAGTTAAAGTAAACACAATTCCAAATTAGGCTCTGGATCGATAAAAAAAATGGAGTTATGATCCCAGCTTGATTTACTGGTGCAACAATCTTATTAAGAAAGAGCTCTTGTGAAATTTCAATAACATATGTTGGACATGCCAAAGATAAATTAGTCTGCTGAGACTGCCATTATTTTGGGGTAACATTTCCTAAAAATATTTTTTTCCTCATAGCACCATGGCTTAGTTCAAGGGCCTGATCCTCTACATACTAAAAAAAATAATGGGAATTTTGCCATAAATAAGCATCATAATTGTAAAGAAAGTGTCATTCTTAATTTTCAATCCAATTTCTAACTAATATCAAAATCAGATCAAGATCCCTCAATTTCTGAAACCTCTTTAGATTTTTTGGTAAATCCTGCCTATCCTCTTTAAATATTGTACTCTGGTCCATGCTCTTATTAAAATAGGTACTATTATTCAGTCAAGTGAATGTGTATTGTATCTGCTTCTTCTTTTTCAGGCTACAATTTTAGATTAGCCAGTGTATTTTTAGATAATTCATCTAAAATGATTAACTTAGATCCTGAAAATGGACTTCTGTGCTTAACTTTGTGTGCAAGTAGTCTCACTAAAATCCATGTGAAAAGTTAAACATTTCGAAGACTGAGGCCTAAATAGTATACTGTCTTTTTTTGCACACAAGACACCGCAAAACATTCAGCTTATTTTCAAAAGGCAAAATAAAGAAACAAATGTTTCTTTCCAAAATTATGGTTGAATGGAACAGGAACAGAGCCTAATCTTTAGCTGACTCACCCTCACTTCCAGCTGACTCACCCTCCTAGCTGCTGCTGAAGCCTGGTCTGCATGGGCGGATCTTTGATTCTGAGAACTAAAGAGTCTCCAAGGCTCTGAAATAGAAGGAGTGAGACCAGAAACAGGAGGCAACAAAATTCCTCTAAGAAAAGGTAGCGTCATTAGTGGAACATCAAGACTGTAACAGGGGAAGTCATGAGGCCAGTCAATGTTGGCCTGCCCCCCCTATCTAGGGCAGTTAGCCCTGCCTCTCCTGCCATGCCTTGATGTATAAAAGAGGATGTAATAACATGGGAGGCTGTCCATTTTATGCCCTGATGCCAAGGGTGTTATACATAGCTCCAAACCTTTCCTTATACCGTGTCCCATGCCTCACAGATGGCATCCAATATACACTCTGCCTCAGGCATCCTCTGACGTGCCTGGGCCC
>NW_005843114.1:285011-291458 GCF_000455745.1 Alligator sinensis | reverse complement strand
CCCGAGGCCCTCCCCTCTTTCCCCTCCGCAGTCCATGTGCAGTCCTTCAGGTAACCTCAAGCCCTACTCTACACAGCTGCTGGCTGCCACTACTCTGGTCATCCCATGTACAATCTTTCAGGCCCCATAAGACCCTACTCTACATGGTCGCTGGACACTACTCTTCCCCTTCACTGAGGCTATGGGGCCTTACACTACATGGGCATCAGGTGTCCACAGACATACCTGAACCCCACTCGTGGCCTAATGGCCTATTCAGGCCTCAGGTGTCTGCAGACAAACCTGGACCCTTTTTCAGGCCCCACACAATGGGCATAGGTCCTGGCTCAGGCCCCACTCACTGGGCCTGGGCCCTGTGGTTTTTTCTCAGGGTATGTTCCCCTAGCCTTTCCCCTCCTTGGGGTAACCCACAAGGCAGTGGGGGGCTGAGGCTTTCTGGTGTTCCATACTCACCCTTCACTGGGGAGGCACAGGTGTGGTATTTCCTGGAAGCTGCCCTGACAGAAGCAGCCCCACCACAACATCCAACTCCAGCAGAGTGTAGTTTTACATCATTCCCTAGGACCAGGATCCTCCTTCCATCCCCACAGTTCCTGCCCTGTACCTTCAAGATATTCTGTGAGCACCAGCTCCAGGCATGCAATATTCTCCCTCTGGCTGCTTGCAGTCACTGCTGGCTCCACCCCTCAGGGCCTGTTCTTATCACTGACAGCTGTGCCCTCTTCCCAATTAGGCAGCTTCCTACTAGCAATGTGACTTCTGGTTGGAAGCCACCTGCAGACTGCTCTGCTGCTTGTTCTAGCCCTTAAAGTGGTAGGCACCAAAGGTGCCCTGCCACAAAGACCATTTTTTAAAAAGAGTCTATTGTTAACAGCTCTGGAATAAAAAGCCATTAAGTCAATCAGTTCCCTCAGGTGCCTCAATAGTAATGCATTGATTTAGATTTAACCTAAATCAGTGAGGTCTGATACTACATCAGACGCCTCTAGACCTAAGATTGAGGAGGACCAGGTTAGAGTGCTTCTGGACGGGCTGGATGTGTTCAAGTCAGCAAGCCCTGATGCTCTCCACCCCAGGGTGTTGAGGGAGCTAGCAGGGGTTATTGCTGGGCCTTTGGCATGGCTTTACGAGTGCTCGTGGTGCTCGGGCCAGGTTCCAGATGATTGGAAGATGGCCAATGAGGTCCCCATCTTTAAAAAAGGGAGGAGGGAGGACCCGGGCAACAATAGGCCTGTCAGTCTTACCTCAATCCTGGGGAAACTCTTTGAGAAGATCATCAAGGACCACATCTGTGTTGGGCCGGCATCGGGGATGATGCTCAAGGACAACCAGCACAGTTTCATTAGGGGCAGGTCAGGTCAGACCAACCTGACTGCCTTTTACGATCAGGTCACAAAAGCATTGGATGCAGGTGTCGCCGTGGATGTAGTCTTTCTGGACTTCAGCAATGCCTTTGACACTGTTGACCACCCCATCCTCATTAAAAAACTAGGCGACTGTGGCATCGTTGCCTGCACAGTCAGATGGATTGCAAATTGGCTGAAGGGTCATACTCAGAGGGTGGTGGTGGATGGGTCATATTTGACCTGGGGGGAAGTGGGCAGCGGAGTCCCCCAGGGCTTGGTCCTTGGGCCCGCACTGTTCAATTTCTTTATCAGCGATTTGGACGAAGGGGTGAAAAGCAACCTGTTCAAATTTGCCGATGATACCAAAATTTGGGGTGAGGTGGGCACGCTAGTAGGGAGGGAAAGACTGCAGAAAGACCTGGATAGGTTGCAAGGGTGGGCTAACAAAAACAGGATGCGTTTCAATATGGACAAGTGCAGGGTGCTGCACTTGGGCAGTAGTAACCGGGAGCACACTTATAAGATGGGAAACTCCCTTCTTGAGAGCACGGAGGCAGAGAGGAATCTTGGAGTCATCATTGACTCCAAGATGAACATGGGCCGACAATGCGAGGTCACGGTCGGCAGGGCTAACCGGACCCTATCGTGCATCCACAGGTGCATCTCAAGTAGGGCCAAGGAGGTGATCCTCCACCTCTATGCGATACTGGTCAGGCCACAGCTGGAGTACTGTGTCCAGTTCTGGGCAACCCACTTCAAGAGGGATGTGGACAACATTGAGATGGTCCAGAGGAGGGCCACCCACATGAGAGGCTATGGGACTTGAACCTGTTCAGCCTTCACATGAGAAGGCTGAGGGCAGACCTTGTGACCGTCTATAAATTCACTAGTGGGGACCAGAAGGCTTTGGGGGAGACCTTGTTTCCCCTAGCGCCCTCCAGGATAACAAGGAATAACGGCCACAAGTTGTTGGAGAGTAGGTTCAGATTAGACATTCATAAGAACTACTTCACAGTCAGGGCGGCTAGGATCTGGAACCAACTTCCAAGGGAAGTGGTGCTGGCTCCTGCCCTGGGGGTCTTTAAGAGGCAGCTTGATGCCTACCTGGCTGGGGTCATTTGAGCCCAGATTTCCTCCTGCCCAGGCAGGGGGTCGGACTTGAAGATCTACAAGGTCCCTTCCGACCCTTCTTCTATGATTCTATGATACATGCATCCAGGTTTGTCTTAAACCAGTTTAGGCCATTTTGAAAGTGGTTTATATGCACTGAATTGTTGTCTTACAGATATGAACTGATTTCTGATCACTTATACTTGTTTATGTGTAACTTCTGTCCCTAGCCTAAGTAACCTGTTCCAGTGTTTAACCACCGTCATAGAATATCCTTCCCTATATCTTAAATACCCCTTGTTGCCATTTAAAACAGTTACTTCTTGATATGCATGGGCATGGGCAATCTTGGCTAGGAATTAGTTATCTGAAGCACAGGTGTAGTTCAGGCTGGTTCCCAAGGGAGCTGGGGTCCAGTGAGGTCTAATTTCAGAAATGTATTTGGAAGCCATAAGCAGAGTTAGAGAATCTGGAGTCAGAAGGTGAAGCTGGAGACGATGTGAGGGTTAACTGGGAACAGAAGCCAGACACCAGAGCAGAAGATCAAAGCAGAATCACAAGCAGGGAACTGGGACCAGGGAATGTCAAGACTCTTACCACAGCTGAAGACAGGAGTAAAAACCAAAAGATCAGCAAGAAAGGACACAGAGAGTCAGGAAAAAGAACTGTTACTTTTGCCTAGGAAGGAAGACTGCAGAATGAGTCTGGCCTTTAAGGGCTAAAACAAGTGGGGGCTTCTCCCTGTGGCTTCAGGGGATTGCCTGATTGCCTCACTAGCCCACCTGGGATCTGGGTGCTGCTCTACACTTGCTGAAGGTGGCACTTGTTCCAGGGATGATTTTCCCTGATCTCTTGATTGGGATTGGCTGGGTCCATGATTCTGGCCTGGCCTCATTACCCTTCTTGTCCTTCCCCCTGCAGTTATATAGAAGTCTATCACTATCTTCTTTATAACCACCCTTTGTGGACATTCCCAACATGCAACAAAGGAGCCTTTAACTTAATACAAATATTCCAAAGAACCAATATAATAAAAGTTTTAGCTTCAAATAAGTTTTAAGGCAGGAAGGATAAGTTTCTCTGTGCCCAGCCTAGAAATTAAATAGAAGAAGTCGGTCACATTTCAGCCCCATGAATTCTCACCCAGTCCTTTGCACCCTTTGCAGTTTCTCTTGGAAATTACACAACCCTCAGTTCAGTATGCTCTGACATCCCCCCTCCATTCCTTTCTCCATTCTGACTTGACTGCAGCATACCCTCTGCGGCACAAGGCAGGACGGTGACAGTGTGTCAATAATACCCTGGTTATGCATTACCCAGAGGGACTAGAAGAGGGTGTTTTCCAGTTTAGTAATCCTTTTCAACTCCTATATTTCACAAGAGGCATGCAAAGGGGATTTGTTGTTAGATGAAATTAGGACCCCTGAGAATTTTTTATATGAATACATAAAGTTGTGCCAACTCATGAAATGCTGCAGTTAGTGTGGAATAACACTTTAAAATCAGCATGATGAACAAGGAGCTGAGCCAGTGCATCAAAAGCATTTCAGAGATAATGTGATCAATAAATTGCAGCCTGTGTCAGGAGTCTGATTACCATATCCTAGAACTAGTGAAGAGGACATATGGGGCATCATTAGAAGGGTCAGAATACAGGGCACTGCTATAATCATGACTACTGCTTGTAAAGCATGTATACAGAATTTGTATCAGCTTTATAGAGAGTCCCTAATCATAGGTATTTTTAGGTTAAAAATAAAGATAACTTGTTGTGTCTCTCTACTTTGCATTCCATATTGCTTTGGTCAGGAATCCATGCGATTCCTGACCAACCCCCCTCACTCCTCACTACATCCCAAGTTTCAAAAGTTGAAACAAAATTTCCAAGCCACATTGATATTAATAAAGCTTATAATTATATCTTGCTTTTATGTACTGTTTTACATGAGTAGAGCTGAAAGCACTTTATGAAAGAAGGTCAGTATTATTATCTTCTTTGGATAAGTCAGGCACAGAGAAAGGAAGATACTTGCCTAAAGGCATCAGTCAAGCTAGTGTCAGAGTTAGGAATATACCCAGAGACTCATGAATCCCAGTCAGATGCACTGTTTGGTAGGCCTCACAGATGGACAACCTCCACAAATATTATCTTATAAAACCTGACCTTAAAATATATGACATCTAATGTCATTACCAGAGAAGTTCTATTGTTTTCAAATCTTTCTATAAAAAATAATAAGAAAAAACAGAAAATAAATTTAATATAATCTAAATAGCAAGTTTTTCTTGCCTTCAATGCATAGATATGAGCCAAATTCTCTTCTGACTCATATGGACATGGTTCCACCAATGTACATAGAACTACACTTATTTTTTTAGCTGAGTCTGATTCCACCTGTCTTTCTTTCTCACAAGTATCTAGGCTTTATATCAATTCCATAATGAAACACTACATATAAAACAATCTAAAATTAGAGGGTTAGGTCTAATCAATCATATGATTCCCTGTTCTGGACATTTCTAGTAAATTAGAAAAATGATATTTTGTGCCTTTTAACATCAAATTACAACCTTTGTCATTAAATAGTTTCATTCTATATAGAAAAAAGTGTGTTAAAATGTTAGGACATGATGGTTTGGGAATGGGATGGGAAAACCTTTTTCAAAAGAAAATATCAATTATTTTCAATTAATTCCTCTCAACTGCCTCTAGACAACTTGTTTTCATCTATCTCAACAACACTTATTAGATTTCCGGGTATTGTAGGGAACCTGATTCAGCATAGCTGTTTATGCTGCCTTAGACACAAATGGCACGTGTATACTATCAAAGGCCTGTTTGTGTGACCACTGTACTGGAGCATGGTATGCCTCTTACATCCTCCTATGTATTCACAACCTTTCCCAGTTTTTTGCTGTCTGCTAACTTGATCAAGAAACTTTCTATGCCAGAATCCAAAATGTTCATAAATATGTTGCCCAACACCAGGCCAAGACAGACCCTGTGGGACTCCACTCAAAACTTTCTGCCATTCTGATATGGTCCCATTAATGTGCTTTGCTTGTGGCTATTGAGCCAGTTATCTATCTACCTTATAGTAGTTTTGTCCAGCCCTTATTTCTCCAATTTGCTTATGAAAAGGCCATGCATGACCTTGTCAAAAGCTGTGCTGATGTCCAGATACACTATATTTACAACACTCCCTTCATCCATTCACATACTTTGTCAAAGAGGGAGATCAGGTTTGCATGACACAATTTATTTTACATAAATCCATGCTGGCTGGTTGTGATCAGCCTTTTCTCCTCCAGGTACTTACAAATGAACTCCTTATGATATGTTCCAGTAACTTCCCAAGTATTAAGGTGAAGCTAACCAGTCTGTAGTTCTCTGGGTCCTCCTTTTTGCCTTTTTTAGAGGAGCGCGATGTTGGCCCTTTTTCAGTTCTCTGGTACCTGGCCTGTCTCCCATGACTTCATGAAGATCATTGTCAAGAGCTCTGAGATCTCCTCTGCCAATTCCTTTAGGGCCTTGGATGAAGTCTAAGGCCCGAGTTGCGGAGATTGGTGGGAGACGCGCTAGGGTTCTTGAGGGCAGGGGAACTCAGTGCCCAAGATGAGTGGTTGTTCCTTAAGGAGACGATACTCAGGGCCCAAGAGGTGACAATCCCAACAAGAAGCAAGGGGGGCAAGAGTGTCCAAAAGCCTCCCTGGCTCACCAAGGAAGTCCGGGAATGCCTGGTTGCCAAATATCTCCAAAGAAAAGTATACCTCCACTGCTCGGGCCTGTATGGGGGCTGTTAGGAAAGCTAAGGTGGACATAGAGCTAGCACTAGTGTCCAAGATCAAGGATAATAAAAAGTCCTTTTTCAAATATATAGGGAGGATGAAGAAGGAGCCAGGAAATGTGGGGCCCCTGCAAGATACGCTGGGCAATCTGGTGGTCACGCCAGAAGAGAAGGCAGACATCTTTAACAAATTCTTCACCTCC
>NW_005843114.1:259790-283591 GCF_000455745.1 Alligator sinensis | reverse complement strand
CTTGAGCCCAGTTTCTCTCCTGCCCAGGCAGGGGGTCGGACTTGAAGATCTACAAGGTCCCTTCCGACCCTACTTCTATGATTCTATGATTCTATCAAGTCCATCTGGTCCTGCTGACTTGAATTTGTTCAGGTCCATCAGAAGTTCTGAGACCATCTCTTTTGTCATCTCCTCCCTCAGCTTTCTACCTTCCTTATATAGATAATCCTTTTGCCGCAGGGCACTTAGGTGCCTGCTCCTAGAAGAGCAGAAACTGCCTAGGGAGAGCCCAAAGAGCCAGACAGGAACCCAGGTACAGGTTGCCATGGCAACCAGCTAATGAGGAAATTAGCCTGCACCTGTACCTGGTCAGCTGGCCAGAAGGGGCAGGGCCCTGGGCCCACATAAACCCCAGGACGGGAACTAGGAGGCAGTTCTCTGCCAGCGGCCAAGCGGGAAGGCGCCCTCCTAGAGGAAGTGAAGGGAAGAGGCCTGACTAAGTTCTGCTTCTAGTAATGAAAAGAGCAGAGCATACCTTATGCATCCTGTGTTATGTTATAGCCCAGGGGCTTATGTTTGGTTGTTGTTTTATAACACCAGTGGCTTGGGAGAGGCTATTGGGAAAGGAGGAGGCCTTATTGGGGCCTCACTATAGTGTTGGGGCCCCAGCACCAGAGAGGGTACAGTATTTGGGGTGCACAGACCCTGGTGCCAGTGAGGGCTTGGCACTGGGGGCGCAGAGGCAGGGCTGCAGACAGCCAAGCACTGAGGGGCGCAGAGGCAGGGCTGCAGAGAGCCCAGCACCAAGGGGCACAGAGGCAGGGCTGCGAAGAGCCCAGCGCCGTGGGGTGCAGAGGCAGGGCTGCAGAGAGCCCAGCGCTGAGGGGCACAGAGGCAGGGCTGCAAAGAGCCCATGCCGAGGGGCACAGAGGCAGGGCTGCAGAGAACCCAGCGTGGACAAGGGGCTGAGTTGTAGCAAGGCCTGGGAGAGACAACAGCAATACCATCTGCAAGGTTTGGGGCATGGTAAAGAGGCGGTTTGGAGCCACGCATAAAGCCCATAAGGCTAGGGTATCCCGAGACATCTATTTTGAAACAGGATCCACAAGGGGTCTGGGAACCCCCTGGGTTCAGGGAAGTCCATCAGAACCGTGCCCAACTGGATGTGAAGGCAGCCTCCCTATATTATATTTACATCAAGACGTGGCGGGTGAGAATAGAGGGTGCCCACCAGGCCAAATTGGCATGGTTGCGGGGCCCTAGGTTATCACGGCCATCCTTGGAGACCCCATCCTGTGACACCTTATTAGGTGCCTTGCTGCAACTTAATTTTTTTGTGAAGACTGAGGCAAAGTAACTGTTGAGTGGCTCCACCTTCGTTGCATCTTTGATTAGGAGCTTCCCCTGGCTTGTTAACAGATAACCCACAGCTTCCTTGGTCTTTCTTTTCTGGCTAACATACTTACAGAATGTCTTTTCAGTGTCTTTGACCTCCTCTGCCAAATGCAGCCCGTTCTTTATCTTTGCCTTCCTGATTTTGTCCCTGTAGGTTTTTCTAGTTTCTGGTACATGTCCTTGGTGACCTGAGCATTCTTCCATTGCCTGTATGCTTTCCTTTTGCATTTGATTAATTTTAGAAGCTTCTTGTGCAGTCATATTGGTCTCTTGCCATTCTTCTTGTGCTTCCATTGTGTCAGAACAGTTTCTTGTAGGGCTTCAAATACTGGGCCCTTTAGAAGCTCCCAACCCTTCTGTGCAAGTTTATCCTTAAATCGATCATCCCATGACAACATGCCTATTAGCCCTTTGAGTCAGATGAAACCCTCCTTACTTCAGTGTATCTATCCTTTGCCTTGTTCTGTGATGTGTAGATATGATCAATGAGGAAAGATTCATTTAACCTCTAAGACATACTCTGAAAGTCCTTCAGTCTGGCATCATAACTGTCCACATTTCTGTATTTCTCTTATAACTTTGGTTAGTAGTTGATTGATTAGAACTGAATTGAACTTCTCTGTTTTGTTTTGTTTTTAGTTTTGAAGTTACTTTTTTATTTATTTAATTGTCAATGGGGTATTATTTATCAATGGCAAGTCTTTATACAGAACGCAAACCCTTTTTAGCACACAAATGAGGATGATAAATTTGTTATCTGTTACTGAATCATGGCATTTCAAGGAACTAAGAGCTTTATAACATGTTGCACTTTAAGCTTCTCAAATGTGTTTGTTTGAGTTTAGAGTAGCTAAACCTTCAGGATAAAAACCTTCTCTGACTGTTCCCAACCTGCACAGATCTGTCTTGCCACAAGAGGGCTGGCAAGCAGGGGCCTGACTAGGAGTTGCAGCTGTGAGTCGTCCACACAAAACAGGAGGATAAAGGAAATAGACACTGCATCCTAGGACTTAACTTGGGCAGCTTATCTCTGAGGAGTGGCCACATATTCATAGCACATGAACTGGGTAACAAATCAGACATAAACCTTCCATGGAATAGTATAACTTTAAGATGCCTAAAGGGTGTTTAAAACTAATTTCATGTGTGAATGTGTGGGCAGTCCAGGGGTTAAGAGTTCTGGGAGTTTTTATGTTGCCTACTTAACATATTGTATCCCCTTTGTGTATATGGTCTGAACTGGTGCACTGGCCTGATCCAACTCCTACATGAGAATCCTTTTGCAATGATGGCTACAATGTAAAGGGAGCCCTAAAGCCTTATTCTTTCAATAAATGCTCAAGGACAATACAAGATGGGACTGCAATATGCCACTTGCTGTCAGAAGCCTTTTGTTGCTACTACCTTCCCTGAAGGGCTAATAAAAAAAAAATCCCCAATGGCCTCAGAGATTGAATTCCATAAATATACAATGAATTTCCCTACTTCTTGTTTGGGATTGTGCACTTCCATTGTGCCTGAAGGTTTAGCAAGTGTATCAGTCCTTTCATTTAAAGCATGGACAGAAAAGGAAAGGGGAATCCTATCCCCCATACACATGTAGCAAAACCCCCAGTTTTTCTATTTCTTTTTTTAAATTTTAAAATACATTCCCTCCCCTTCCCCAACCATTTCTGACTTTTTCTCTCCTTCTCTATTCCCTATAGATAAGTATAAGTGAGCTCAGATTTAGGATTAGCTTTAAACATTTTTATTTTCGTAGCAAGTTTTTGGTTTTGGATATCCACTGTTTTATATTGTATTATTATCATTTTCATATTGATTTTTATTGTTTCATATGGACATTGTATGGTTTAGGCCTGTGACTAAGTGAACCAAAGTCATGTCAAGTTTCCATTTTATATGTCAAGCCTCCATCTTCTGTCCTCTGCTTGGGCATCCCATGTTGCAACTGTATGAGTCATGTACCCCTCCCATGTAAACTGTTTCACCGATGAATGTGTGTGATTGGGAATGACTGAAATACAATGGTAGCAGGCCTCTACTGAATGGCCTTTACTGACTGGGTCATCACCTTGCACTGATTCATCCAGGAACCACAGACCTCACCCAGGAACAGAGACAAAAACCCAGCATTTGAAAGACAAAAGACCCTGCAGAACCAGCAACTCTCACCATTACAGACTCCCAAAACTGCACATCCCTGCATGGAGCACACATGCTCAGTACACCAGGGGCTGACACTTGCCTGGGCATGCCTCCTGTCACTAGGGTCACACAAGGTCTGCCCCTATAAAAAGGGGCAGTGAAGACAGACCCAGTGGGATGCCCTCTCCATCTGGACCAGCACCATGCCACACCACCTATCCACCCAGAGGCCCTTCCGGTGACCCCCCCTCTGGACAACCCCTACTGGACAAGGACCCCTTTCCATCCTGGATAGGTAGATATTACCTGCACACCTCCTCCTACAATTTGGACTCTCTCTCTCTCTCTCTCTCTCTTCTCCTGGACTTCAGCCCCTGCACCAAGCCTCTCTAACCCTTGCTGCCCTTGTGTGTATGTGTATATGTGTGTGTGTGTGGGTGCAAGGGAATCAATAAGACATTGTGTCACCATCTCCCCTGTTCATTAAAACCACTGTCATTTGCAACCCCGAGTTGGGTCATGTTTTACTGAATCCCAGTCCCTTCCTTATCTTAAATTCCAGCCTCATTCTCTCTCTCTCTCTCTCTCTCTCTCTCTCAGCTGTAGCCCTCACCCCTCTCCACTAGTTTCCCGATCTCCTCTGAATTCCTACTGCCTTTTCCCTGTGACTTTCTGCTGCTTTCCCATGGCCCCTGCCACCTTTCAGTCTCTCCTGCTGCTTTTCCTGTGATTTTCTGCTGTCCCCTGCTCCCCACGCTTCTACTGCCTTTTCCCTGCTGCCTTTCTCTGCTTTCCCACTGTCCCTGCCACCTTTCAGTCTCTCCTGCTGCTTTTTCTGTGATTTTCTGCTCTCCGTCTCTATGTTTTCAGGCTTCCCCCGCACCTTCTATAGTCATCCCCCCACCCCACCGCAACTTCCCAGCTCCTTGTGGTTGTCCTGCAGTTTTCTCCAGCAGCTGGAGCCTTTTTCCAGCTCCCAGCACCTACTGCCGCTCCCTGCAACTTCTCTAGCTGCCCCAGAGCCATCCTCTGACTCCCCACACCCAGAGCCCCTCTTTAACACCCACACTTTCCCTTAGTCCAATTTTCCTTCTCCCCACCTACCTTTTCAGTTCCCTTGTAGCTCTGGCTCCAGTCCCAGCCTCTGTGCCGGCATTGCTCCCCTGTTCTGTAGGCTTTGGGTGTTGTCTTTTAATCAATTAAGTTCAATTAACCTAAAGTTACCCCCAAGCCTCAGTTCTTCAGCCTAGGCCCCTGTAGTCTACCACTTCTAATCCTGATCCTGGTAACTTTCACTCCCTACACTTCTACTTTCTTGACTTAACCTTTCCCCAGGTATCCCAAGTACACCAAGCACATACATACATACACATCACAACCCCCAACTTAGGAACTCACCTGTGTGTATGTGTAGGTGGGTGGTATGTGTGTGAATTAGTGAATACACACACACACACACACACACACACACACACATATATATATATATAGATATAGATATATACATATATAGATATCATTGTGCGTGTGTGTGGTACATAAATTAGTAATCCAAGTATGTGTATTGGATGTGCAGGTGTTGGTAATTGGTAACTGATTCTGTCTAAATTTGGTGTGTGTAGCGTGTATGGGCTTAAACTGGTGATAGGTGTGCATGAACCTAGACTAGTTATTTTGAACATGTGTGTATCTGAGTTTCTAGTGTAAGTGTGTGTATGTGTATATATATATATATATATATATATATATAAAATGGCACATGTCTGCATGATATACGAATTAGTGATCTGTTTCTAACTTTTGGAGTGTATAGTGTATGTGCTTGAATTGGTGATAGGTATGCATGTGCCTAGGCTGGTTTGACTGTATATGTGCCTGAGCTGGTAGTGTGTTTATGTATGCACCTAATTGATTTGTGTGTTTGTATATGTGCAATTGTGTCACACCCTCCTGTCTAACAGCGCAATATTGAGATTCTGAGAGTCAGCCTGACTGCACAGACCTACACAAATACATCCCAAAATAGTTTGTATCTTAATATTTAGGATGATTTCCTGAGATGTTGGAGATGTAGGTTTGAATCCTGTCTGCCAGAGAATGAAATTGAATATTGCCTTCTGTGTCTTGGAGTGTTCTCAACATAAAAGCGTTGAACAAAACATGGATATCATTTGCCCACCATACTTTGAATGAAAACACTGATCTCTGGTCATTCTTGGAAAAATGGGGCTTGGGCCTTAGGATATGTACAAGCATTACATTTAGACTGATATAACCAATGCCAGATCAATCTAAATGCCCCAGTATACAAGCAATCATGGGGCTTAGGTCACCCTAAAGTTTAGATCATGCCTGATCTAAACTTAGTTCACGTCAGAGGTATACGAACTTTAGATTGACAAAACATTAACTCAGTTAATAAAGGGTTAACTCAAACTACTGAATGCCTACATGAATTCAAAACACAGCCCCAGGGCTGAAAAAGCCCAGCCATTCATCATAGCACCAGGGCTGTGCTGTTCTTACCTCCCTGCCAACCCAAACCAGGCTATTTTTAGTACTCTCCCTCCTCCCCAACTACCATGGCTCTGAACTGGGCACCCTCCTTCTACAGATGTGTCTCCCCACAGACTTGCCAAGCTCCCACCCCCCAGACTTAACACCCCTCCTCCCCCAATTACTTACCTCCAGCTGCCTGCACTACTACTGGCTTAGATATAGGTGACTTAAACTAAATCACTTCAGCCTAAACCAGATCCCAGAAATGCTTGTTTACACACTTAGAGAATCATTCAGGATTTTGAATTTAATAGGTGCATCTACATGTGCTGATTTAAGGCACTTTAGCCATTTTTAAGGCACATTAAGGGCACAGGTCTATAAGTGTGTACCCTTAATGTGCCTTAAAAATGGTGATTCTGGGTTAATCATTCCTAAATTTGATACCTGTTGTAAGCTGCTATGGGCAGACTCTGGGCAGATCACAGCAGGGTTGTGACAGCTGAAAAGTGCCTGTGTGATAAAGGTGCTTGCTGAAGGCCCTATGAAGATTAGACCAAGTGTTTTTCTGTATTTGTTTAGATATTAAGCTATATGTTGTTGCTAAAAGCCTAATTAAAGTTTAAGATGTAGTGAGGCCTTGTATAAAGTAAGGCCTAATAAATTTAGCAAAGCCTTGAAGTAGTAAGGCCCTGTGGCATAGTTAAAATTACCTTATCAAAAGAATGCAAGGCTTGTACTGCTATTGGTCAGTCTAAGGACAGTTAAAGGAAAAGGAATCTGAGTGGTTGTACATTATCAGAACCATTCAGAAGCTTTAAATTGGCTGGAATATATGGAAGACATTCAGAAAGAAGATACAGCTCTGTGAAAAGGATTAGTTAGCTGTTGCCTAGATCAGTGGGCCCGTGGACCTTGAGGAGCCCAAGGACTGCATTCCAGGGTCCTTCCCGGTACCCTTCAGACAGTGCTGTTCAGGGACACCTGACTTCGCTGAACTTTGTGGAAAGAGAAGCTTGCTGTGTATCAGGCATCAGAGGGGACTGCCAATAAGTTGCCGACGCGAATTGCTTTTGTCTGTCATTGTTTGTCTTGTTACTATGCGTAGTTGTGTTTTTGTTAAGTCAATAAATCTTTCTTACCTTTCTACCCCCGACCATACTCTCAATCCAGAACCCTCCACAGGTGGCTAGGACACAAGGTATGTTTGGTCAAGCTTGTAGAGCTGATCAATTTTACCTTTGCTGTTGGCTTTGGCGAAGGACCCACTGTTCAGGGCCCTTGCCTCTGCTGCAGTCAGGATAGTAGATAATACCCAGAGGCCACCCCAGCTTGTCCTCAATGCAAAACAAACAAAAGAAGTTAAACAAACAAACTATCACTTAGCTGTCTTCCAGTGATTCTCCCAGGCTTCACCTTCTGGTTGCCTCTTACCTTTCAGAGGCTTTGCAGAACCTGTGGGCTCATGCAACAAATCAAATGACCAAGTATACAAAAAACAAACAGAAAAGAGCCCTACTCTGGGGTGTCTGCTTAACCCCTGGTAACCTCAGGCTACAAGCAGCCTGCTCCCAACCAGGTGCAGCCCCTTGAGGCTGCTTTCAGCATCTTGTATCCTTCCCCCTGTGGGTTCACTTAGCAAACTCTCTCCCCACACCTGCGTCGGCTCCCTTGCTAGGAGACTCACTGTCCCAGGACCTGGTACTCCAGCCTTCTGAGAGTCCTCCCTGGTCTGGAGTGGGCATGCAGAGGTGCTTCTGGGGTGTAGGGCTGTTCAGACTCTCCTGCACCCCTGCATAAAGCAAGTATCAAATGTAGTCACAAATAGTTAAGGTTCCTATAGGGATGTGTAGATAACTTATGGCCCCCTATCATTGTGTATGTCAACTAAGCAGGCCAGAGCTGAGCCCCTAGGGCCCCGTGTTGCCACCAGGCACCACCAAGAAGAAGTGGTGGGTGCTGTTCTCCAAGGTGCAAATGCTGGAGCTGGAGCAGTGGCTCTGGCAGCAGCAGTACTTGTCATTGTGCTGACCAATGACTGAGCATGGGGACACAAAAAAACAACACAACCCAAGTCCTGGCCTGCGTGTGGGCAGGTCAAGGAGGAGCAGTGGTTTCACACACTCCCTTCATTGTGTGGTGAGCAGAGTAACCGTGCCACACTACACCGGCAGAGACAGGGGCAGAGGCAGGCATTATGGCCCTGTGCACAGTCATCAGCTGGCACTAGTCCAGCTCCAGCATCTGTGTCTTGGAGAACAGCACCCACTGCTTCTTCTCATTGGCAGTGCCTGGTGGCAACACGGGGCCCCACAGCTCATTTCCAGCCTGCTCAGTTGACATACACAGCATTAAGGTGCCTTAACTTGTCTACACATCCCTTAAGGGCACCTGGCAGCAGCAAAGGAACCCACAGACTCAGTTCTGGCCCTCTCTCAAACAATGCTGGGGAGGTAGGAACATGGGGAGGGGGTTAGAGATGAGCTAGAGCCAGGGCCAGGGCCAGGGCTGAGCTGATTGTGTCTGGAGGGACTGGAGACTCCTACCCCCTTGGCTGGTGCTGGGCTGCACTGTGGCTATGCTCCACAGGCTTCAGGGGGTGTCCAGGTTGCTGCCTAGGGCTGGCTGCGAAAGCATTTGCCCAGTGAGCCATGTTAAGTCACTTTAAGGCATACGCATGTAGACACGTGCCTAAATCACCTTAATATGCCTTAGGCTAAGGCGCATTAAGTTTAGGCACATGTAAATTTCTGTGCAGACAAGCCCAGTGTGAATGAAGTCACCAATCCACACTGTAGCATAAGGTGTGCTTGTCTCAAGCTGTGATACACTGTTCTCCAATGTTTTCTTTTGGTTATCTGGGCAAGTGCTATAACCACTGAGTTATTACATTAAAAGAGGATGCTGATACCTTCAGTGATTGTTTTTGTGTATAGCTGGATCCATGCTCTGAGAATATACCAGATCAGCCCTAGATGCTGTCAGGATTTAGGAGTAAGACAGGCACTTAGCTGCTCAATACTGTAAAATCTGAAGCATATCTGTGTAGAGGGTGTCTAGTAACCTGGAAAGCTTTACTGGCAAAAGCTGAGAAAAGTAGCAATTTTAGGTAGTAATTTTGGGTACCTCCAGGGTTTGTAAGGAGGTCAGCCATAGTTTTCAGGATCTGAATTTGGAAGTTTAATGGGATGTTAGATGGGAATTAAGCACAACAGCTTATTGGTGTTAACCCAGACTCCATTACAATAATATGGTGGAACACAAGCATCTTTGCAGCCAAGGGGTGAATGTCACATTTTGAGACAGGAATATAGGATTACAATCATGCTTAGGACACGAAAAAAATTAATCATCTCTCTGTCCTGAGCCACACCTTTTCTCTGTAGTTAATCATGGCAATCCACTGGACAATTGAACCTTGTAATCTCCTATTTTGAATAGCCAAGTCAGTCAAAAAGAGTATGTTGTGATGAAGAATACATGTCTTCCTTTCTGTTTTAAAACCTCAGGAATTTAATTCACTGACATTATTATACAAGCAACCTGGAAAGATAGGTAAACTGTTTGACTTTGTAACAGCAAATACTTGCTTTTCAGGGACATCTTTCTTTATTTTTCAGGCTACTTTTCCTTTTATGCTCATTCCATCTGCGTTCCAAAAGGCAACTCTCATTTTAAAATGAATAGGTTTTAAAGCCTCAGATGCAAACTGAAATTGATATTTCCCCACTGACTTAAATGGTGTTACACCAAGGAGGAGTCTCCCTCTCTGCCATTTTGTTTTTCATTAATTTAAAATAAAAGGATATTCTCTCTTTCTCTGTTTCAGTCCCTGTCTCTCTGTTTGGATTTAGAGTCTATATTTGTCAGGACTCCATGCATTTATCTTTACATTTGGTAACATTTTTTGAGCATTGTGACAAAATCAAGGGAAATGAATGTAATTGTCTCCAGCCAGATTCAATAACTCTAATTACCAGTCTTTCTAGTCCAGGCGCATAATACACTTAACAATCCAGTAAAGTGAAAGAGATCTAAATACAGCTGATTCAGTGTTCTTTTCATGTTTGTGTAAGGAGAACAATCAGAAGAGTAAATAAGGAAAAAAGCGTATTTGAAAATTTCTGTTGGTCATGCAGCTATCGTTAAGGATTTTGCAGAACTCCACTGAAATGGATAAGAAAGCCAATCAAGGGCCTTTTGTTGGGGTCTCTTTAAAATTAAAGAAAATCATCCCACACATTTAATGAGACAGTGTGACACAACAATGAATTTTTAAATGGAAAAACAAGCCAACTATCCTACAATATTCTGCATTAATCAGTCTCCCCAATACAATATTCATTATTGGTTTTGTGCTGTATTGCACCTTTCTTTTTATATTGTGCCTCACTAAAACTGTGTACCATAGCTCTATATGTTGAAAACTGCACATACCAAAAGTTTTTGAGTACTGATTTTTGTGTGTGTGTGTAATCAAGGGAGATATGGTGCTAATACTACTATTTTTGTTTACATTTGGAAGCATTGAAAAATACACACACAAATAAATATAAAGGTATCAACAAATTCCAAAAAACAAAGTCATTTGATTCATATTATCTAGGGATGATGGAAATTTATGCCTAAGTACATACTGGCAGGATTTGATATAAATATTCAGTAAAACACATTCTCATAAGCATGAAGTATGGAAACCTAGTATGCTTTAGGTTAGCACAGACAGCTTATATGACTCAGCAATATACTCTATACCAACCTATATTTAAGTTCATCAGTTATCAAGGCTTGATGCCCAAAAGAAACAGTTTTAGGAGAGACATTCAATAATGCCATTGTTAAAGCTGACAGCAGCCACTAGCTAAAGATAAAATAGGTACTCAGAATATGCAACTTCCCCATATGGCTTTAAACATTTATATATTCAGAGGTACCCAGAGTATAGAAATTGTCTTTTACCCATCTACTCCTTGTAGTTTCTTTTTGGATGATGATTAATTCATCTCAAGTCTGAAAATAAGAGAGAGACAAAATGATTCATTGAGCCTATTACTTCTAACCCAACAAACCATGAGATTTAAATATATAGATCATATTCTAGCTAAATTAAAATAAACATTAGTCTGTCATTACCTAATATACATGAAGCACAAATTATTTTTTTCTGATGTTCCATTCTCATTCTGTAAAACAGATGACATCTTTTCTGCTCTGTGACTTTAATTTTAGAAATGGAGTTCCCTCTCCTATACCAAATAGCATGCTTATTTAACGGTATGCTCATACATCACAATAGCTAATTTCAATGTCTGGCTGCTTTAATTAAATCCATAATTATGTGCTGGCACATAGGATCTGAGGTAAGATGTGAATCAAGGCACTAATGTTGCACATGCAATAAATAGGCTTGCTTACTTTTAGAAATGTGTATCTAGATGCTCAAATTAAAGAAATGAAGGCCAGGAAATTTGTCATTCATCATGAATTGTCCATTTATTTTCTTTCAATGTAATAGTCACTTCTGTCCAAAGACAGAGCATATGAACTTTGCATCACTTAAATCATGCTGAAGTCCTTAGACTCACCAACTATCCCCCTTCCTAAAGGTATAATTCTTTATAGTAGAATATTCAGCTTTTGTATTGTAGAATCTGTGAATGCCTGCCTTTTGCTGCTACTTATTTTAACTTATCTCCCTCTTCAGTGGGTGGGTAACATGGCAATATGTAGTATGGGTGCCTAATAACTTGTCTGAATTCAGTTGCATCTATTCAGCATTTCCCAATAGGCATCCCACACCTCGCTGAATCAGGCTGCTAGTGGCCAATTTCATGTTATGGCACAAGGCTGTTACATTTAGATCACTTATTTTAAAGGATATGGCCTTAAAGCTTCAAATTGGAGTACCTAAAGTTTAGGTATCTTAATCCATATTTAGGAGAGAGGACTGCCTGAGCAGTGTGTCAGAAATAGGTGCTGAATTCTAAAAATGATCATAATTTTGAGCAGAATGACACAGTGTTCAGTGGGACCTCAGAACTCCTCACATCCAAACTCATCCTTTAACATCGTCATATGTAGTTCAGGCACCTAAGTTTGAATATTCCGACTGATGTCCAGTTTATTAGGATTTCCTTAAAAACAGTTAAAATATCATAACATTTCAAAACACCATAATACCATTTTTCTTTCTTTTTACTTTGGCAGGAATTTTTGCAGAGTAAGAATTTGACTCATCATTATTTGGTATTTTAAGCATTACACATATCCATCACTGGGGTACTGACACATGAATAAGCCTTCTTCAGCCACTCATTATTGTTATTCTCCAATGCAGTAAGCCACAGATAAAGGTATACTGTATGGCCTATGAAGTGCTGACACTCGGTCTCACTGTTTCTTCTTTGAGGCATTTAACATATTTTGGAATGCTGAATATATAAACCACAATATCAAAATGCACTAAATACATGGTCTATTTCTCACCTTGATCTGGAGAAAAAAAAATTCTTATGAGATTTTCACTCTGAACCCTTACAAGTTTCCTATAATTAAGAGGCACTTTGCTCCTCTTAATCAACAAGAAAAGGCAGTAGGGAGAACAGGAGATGGTATTATGTGCTTGCTCAAGGAAAGCTAAAAATGTTCCTGATGTTCCTAGTGAAAATAAAAATGCTAACAGAATTTCCCAGATAACAGTGCAACTATGAGTTATTTAAAAAATACTCCTGTTAATTATTAATGAAATGCTCCAGGATTATATTCTCAGAGCCCTTAAAGTAGCTGAACATTTAAACTATAGTTTTAAGTAAAAGGTTGATGTGCTGTAACAGTTGTAGGATTTTTATTTGTTTTTTCTTTCTGAATTTCCCAAAAGATCTAATGAATCTCCAGCTACCTTTAAGAGAAAGTTCCAAAATAAGACCCAGAAGAATTCCCTTTGCCCATATTTAAGTCCAAGGCCTACTCATCAGTGTTCCTCTAGCTTTAACCCTAAGGGCAGCCAATGGCAGAAATATTTCCAGAAGACTAAGAAATGTCATAAGCTTCCGGAATTTTTGGATGATAGATTCTAAAATGGAATTTAAGAAGAGGTGTTGGTGTGTGATAAAAAATAACATCAGCTAAAAGCTGTCTTCAGATTATAAAAGCAGTTTTTAACATTAGCTTCCCATACATCATAGCTAATGACTCCATCTTTTTCATAATAAATGAATCACAAAACTTAAAGGTGGTATCAATGCATTAAGTAATTTTTTTCATCTCCCCAAAAATATAGTATTGTTTGCTACAGCACTTTTTTCCTATTGTTTTTTGCAATCTAGTTTCAAACATCTCTCCAAATGAGTGCTGACTCATAATGTGAAATGTACGTTTACCTATCAGTTTTGAATCATTTTAATTTCCTAAGTCCTAAGGAAAATTTTGTCATTTTTTTTCCCTTGTAAAAAGGAGTCTAAACAGTTGATACTGCTGCTTTATTCAGTTGACTTTAAACCAGCTTACTTTGGACCAGGGATGTCAAAGACATGGCCCATGGGCTAGATCCATAATGCAGAGCTTCATCATCTGACATATGATGCTGTTCCTTTGTCCAGAGTTGACCAAAACGCCATACATGGAGCATTCTGGACCAGCCCCATGTGCAGGGCAAAGGCATGAATCACACATAGCTCCTGCTTCAGCCAGCCTAGGACCTGGTGCTGCATACGTTCTCTGCCCCAGCTGATCCACACAGTTTCCAGACAGCATGAACCAGCTGAAGTGGGCACTATATGCAGCATGCATGCTGGATAAGGTTCACATGGGTACCACATGTGGTGCAGTAAACCACATACATCTAGCATCTGTCGGGGGAGGCTGATCTGTTGGTCCAATCCAACCAGTCACACCAGCCATGCACCATTCATTCAGCCTGCAGCCTGGCCCCACACTACTCATTCAGCATGTGGTTCAAAATGATTTTGATGGCTTTCCTTTGGATCAAAATTCATGTTCATGTTGTGGGAGTTATCCAACTGAAATCCAAGGAACAATTTAGGAAAGCGGGTCCTAATCCAGGTAAGGATATCAGAATGTGTTCTTTCACATTTATTAAAATTCAAATCAGTACAGCAGAGAAAGGCCAAGGAACAAGCCTATGCTGTGGTGTGGTTGTCACCTTAGACATCATGAATATAAGCAGCCAAATATTAGAGATATGCAATACTCAATGGTCTTACTTAAGATTAACTTGATCACGTGAAGAAGGGATCAAAAAATAAATAAGGACCTTTCTTCCGGTCTGACTAGAAAAATAAAAGTTAATTCAATAAAGTTAATGATAAATAGAATTTAAAAAGCAGTCACACATAAACCCACGTAACAAAAACAATGGTTATAAAAATGATACCTAGAAATCTGGAGTCAGTACAAAATGCCTATGGAGGGAACATATCCAAAACAAACACCTTCCCAAATAAGAGTCTACTAATTTCTTATAACATGCCATGTGTGGATTCCCTCTTAATTCATATCTTTTCTTGACAGTTCCTGATACAAGAACCTTTCCTTGCACTTCGCAGAACTTGAGCTGCTGCCTTACCACCACAACCCAACAAGATGTCACCTCTAGCTCCGCTTCCAAAGTGGTCTGATTAACAGGGGGAGGGGAAGGAAATCTCCATCAAAACATCGTTCTCTGAAAACCCTCAAAAAGAATACTATTCATCCCACTTGATCCAGGAGAGAAAGTTCTATTGCATTTTTACCTGAATATTAATATTTTTACCTGAATATTTGGTCATTCCTGCCCCACCTAGAAAATTTGTATGTGTAAATTACAATTAATGCTGTAACTCCCCCAAAATTGAGTAGGATTATATTAATCCCCAGTGCAGAAGCTTTCTTTCTGAGGTCTACATACACACATATTAGCAATCATTTCTATTCCAAATCAATCCTGATCCCTGCCACAGTGGTCTCCTCATCAGTTTTATCTGTCTTCTAGTCCTCACTGGTTTTACTCCATAGCAGTTCGGTCCACCAGTCCCTACATATTCCCAGTACCTATCCAGTTTTCCCATGTATTCAACTCCCACTTCTGTACCCAACTCACAGCCTTGCATAGACATTGTCCTCACATCTGTTCTATTGTCCCTATGCACCATTCCTTCTCTTCATGGATTCTGTTTGCAAATGAATGAATACCCTCATTTGATGGTAACAAAAGCACAGCCACCCTTGGAGGGATGAGTACTCAATTGCAAGTCTCTCTCTCTCTCTCTCTCTCTCTCTCTCTGTCACACACACACCTACTTATGGAAAATAAAATATGAGAAGAATGAAAAGGAGAAGGTGACACCCTAATATGGAGATATACCATAGGGTACTGCTATTCTAACACTGCATTTTTAAATGGTAAGACGAAAGCAAATGTGCCTTTCAAAGAGCCTTTGGACAGTGCTGGTTATAAATCTAGAATATAAATAAATTGCGTGTGTATACACACACACACACACATTCTGAATTTGCATTTTCCCCTAAATGCTATTTAAGAGCTACTACTATAAAAATTCTGTGATGCCAGTGACATGGCTGACACACAGAAAATAATTTTCAATTTATCTTGAATTCAGTATATCATATAAAGCTTTGCAAATACAACAGATGCACATGGATTTATACAAATTGGAAATCCTTTTAAAGTCAATATCCTAAGAATGAGTTATAGAAGATGGTTACATAAATTACATCAATATGAAAGTTGATGTGATTTAAAGCGAGAAGTAAAAATAGATGTCTGAGATAAGAGTGATTGAAAAGTTGATATAAAACTGATGTGATTTAAACCCAGAAATTGAAGCAGACAGGGAAAATAAAAGCAATTAAAAAAAAATGATACAGTTCTAAATGAACAATGGAAATGGTGAGCTCAAATAAGATCGATGTAAAACTTGAAGTGGTTTAATATAAGAATTGGAAGCAGAGAACTAAAGTAGGTGTGGGTGAAAAGCTGATGTGATTCAAAGAGAAAACTGGAAGCAAGAAACTAGAGTAGCTGGCAGTTTGAAGCAAAAAATAGGAAGAGAAGGTCAAATTAAAACTCATACATTTCATGGAAGAAGATATAATCTTATGTCATATACATGAGATGATACAGTTATTTTTATAGATCTTGTCCCCTCCTAGTGTAGGTACTATAATAAGCTGAAATCCTTTCCCATATGCAAACTTCTTGTGCTTTCCAAGGAAGTCCTCCTAGCATGAGGTGAAATCACCTTTTCACTCTTAATGTTTCTGTTTCCTACTGCTGCAGCCCAGGAGTTAGTGGTCACAGCAGTTACGTTCTGCATGAGGAATTTGGCCAGTGGACCCACCCCGTTCTCTGGCTCCACCACATTGCAAATTCCCTCTATGCACCACAGCAGCTATGCACTGCAGAAACCCCATATGGGACCTCTCACAGAACTATGTTGGTTTAATTCTTTCTTTAAAGAGCTTCCAAAGATGGGTCAAGAAGGGTATGTGTTCGTGTTCTGTGAATAGGAATATGAATCATGAATTCCCAGGCTCCAGTTTTAGCTCTGTCACTGATTCACTTGTTCTGTGTCAGATTCCTCATCAGAAAACTGTGATACACACACTTCTCTATATTTGGGCTACTACAGTGAATAATATTCACTTATATGTATTCAGTCCTTATAGCTATAAATGTATGATGAATGGGCTAAATATTATAGTTAAAGTGCCCATGTATACTAACATGCGTAACGTGTCTTGGGGTGAGATAATATTAATACACTTTGGAATGAAATACAGGTCCTTTAAATAACTGTACTACAGATTAAGATTATTAGTATTTTAAATTACCTCAACCCTGCAACTTCAGTGGCTCATCTTTGCATGCAGTGCTACCTGCAACAGCAAATGCATGCATGTTAAGACAAAGATACTTTTTGTGTTACAGCATTCAAACATTCCCCAAGGAAACACCAGTTCGTCCCTTGATGTTGTTTTACCTCACAAAATTAACTGTATATTACCATTAATACCATTACAGGTTTGTTGCGGGTAGGTCTTGCTTGACCAATCTCATTTCCTTCTACAACCAGGTGAACTATCACCTGGACAAGGGAGAAGAGATTGATGTCATATATCTTGACTTCAAAAAAGCCTTTGACCTGGTTTCCCATAATCACCTCTTAGAGAAACTGGCCAATTGTCACCTTG
Source organism: Alligator sinensis (assembly GCF_000455745.1). Classification (NCBI taxonomy): domain Eukaryota; kingdom Metazoa; phylum Chordata; order Crocodylia; family Alligatoridae; genus Alligator; species Alligator sinensis. Next base: position 266,359 of record NW_005843114.1, on the reverse strand, counting down.
GGTCCTCCACGATCCACTGGCTGGAAAGAGCGACTCCATGTGAGAGAGAGTCCATTGTTATACAGTGTCAATGAGTGTTAAACACATGTGTTAAGATGAGTTATCATGGCGGAGAAGTTATGATTTATTACATTTTGAGATATTTACTTTGAGCTAGATCCTCAACTGGTATGTAGGGTTTTTGTTTTTGGGGGGGTTTTTTCCAGTGGAGTGAATGAAGGCATACACTTGACAAATTTCATATTGTTGCGTTGTTTTCCACACTGAGGTAAAAAGCCTGACAGAAGAAACTTCACGAAGAGATGAACATGAGCCTGCAGTGCGATGCTGCGGCTAGTAAAGCGACCAAAATGCTGGCTTGCATCCATAGATGCTTCTCAAGCAAATCCCGGGACGTCATTCTCCCCTTGTACTCGGCCTTAGTGAGGCCGCAGCTGGAGTACTGCGTCCAGTTTTGGGCTCCACAATTCAAAAAGGATGTGGAGAAGCTTGAGAGAGTCCAGAGAAGAGCCATGCGCATGATCAGAGGTCAGGGAAGCAGACCCTACGATGACAGGCTGAGAGCCCTGGGGCTCTTTAGCCTGGAAAACCGCAGGCTCAGGGGTGATCTGATGATCACCTATAAGTTTATCAGGGGTGACCACCAGTATCTGGGCGAACGTTTGTTCACCAGAGTGCCCCAAGGGATGACGACGAGGTCGAATGGTCATAAACTACTATAAGACCATTTCAGGCTGGACATAAGGAAGAATTTCTTTACTGTCCGAGCCCCCAAGGTCTGGAACAGCCTGACACCGGAGGTGGTTCAAGCCCCCACATTGAACACCTTCAAGAGCAAACTGGATGTTCATCTTGCTGGGATCCTATGAACCCGGCTGACTTCCTGCCCTTTGGGCAGGGGGCTGGACTCGATGATCTTCCGAGGTCCCTTCCAGCCCTAATGTCTATGAAATCTAAGAAATCTATGAAATTAAAAGTGACATTCAGCTTACAATGTACTGGTCTCACCACAGCAGAAAGTGCAAGGCAAGTCACAGGTATTATCACAGCATTAATTCCAGTTCAGATTTTTGCTTTTTAAATATTAGTTGATAAGGATGCAGTGCATCTCCTGCTTAATCCTCTTCCATCCCTGGTCTCCCCACAGACCACCAAATCCACAGAGAAGCTTGTGGAGAGTCTCATGAGGGAGGATGATGACACAAAGTCAACATTGTCTCCGTTGCATTCCGAAAGGATCAACTGGTCCATGTATTTAAACAAAAAGATTAAGTCAATTTATTGTGATGAAAATGGTACCAATAGATCATAGGAATGTTTCCATGATATTATTATGTGTCTAATGTCATAATCACGTGCATTTTGATGTACACTCATCCTGTGGAGGATGACTGTGATTTCGCACGTGAGTACCCTTGGCTGGTGATATCAAACTAAGTCCAGTTTGATTAGTGTAATAGGGAGCCAGGGGCTCCTGTTACTTTAAGAGAGTGCAGCAGGCTAAGCTGGCTGTATGGGGATGCAGCAGAGGACCACAGGCTGGCCCTTAAGTAAACTCTTGGGTGTGGCAAGACAGTCATATGACAGGAAGGGGGCAATACTTTGAGGTATAAAAGCCCAGGGCCTGAGCCAGAAGAAGCAGTCTGGCCCTGCATGCTGCAGGGAGAGGACGTCCCAGGGAATCTGGCCACAGGAAACAGGCCCATGGATGCCCAAGCTACCTATGAAAATGAGAGCGAGGCTGGGGTAGCTAAGGCAGAAGTATATCTTGTGGTGAGGTATTGACGCAGAGTGGGGGAGAACTCTTGTGGAAGCAGTTTGCATATATTTCTGTTATACTTAAGTTTAAAACTGGAGGACAGGATTGTGGCTACATGGGCAGTTGGAGACCATAGCAGTGCCTGAAAGGATCCCAGTATAGAGCTGCCTAGGGAGAATCAGGGACCCCAGGGGAAGATCAGCATGCAAGCTGCCATGCCAGGGTCAGGGACACAAAGCGCTACCACACAAGACCAGGGCTAGGGCCCTGGAGCCCAAGAGGGTGAGACAGGGCTGGGGCCCAGAAGCCGAGTTCAAGACAATGGACTTGGGCTGGGGGGCACAACTAGAGGAAAAGGGCTGAAGCCAGGAAGGCGGACAGAAGTTCAAGGCTTGAGGGGCCAAATGTGAAGTCAGGGCCAGGGCCCCACTCCTCAAAACACTGATTAACTTCTGCAAGGCATTAGTGTGACTATAGGGGTGGCTGGAGTTCATGATTCTAGTCCCTATGGTGACCAAAGCCCTTTTAAAGAGGGAGTACACTCTTGGGGTGACAGGAAAAGAGGTAACAGGTACCAACAAGTAGACCAATCCAGCTTTCATTACCAGCCTCCCCTTTTATATAGTTAATAGCAAGGCACGTCAAGTGAGAGATAGGAGGCAGAGATCAGGGAAGATCAACAGGCCAGTCTGTCCACTAGAGGTGCCAGACTCTGGGGAGGGAGCTCACCCAAGTCTAAAGTTAAGTTTAAAAAAAAGATAACTTTCTGTCTCTTCAAAAGTACTTAGGTTCAAGACATCTTAGAAAGAAAGAGGATTGTCAACAATTCTGTAATAAGTATAATTTTTAATAAAGAGAGAAAGAAAAGGGGAGGAGTTTTTTGCCCCCCTAGCAATTCCCTCTTACCTAAGAATTCCTCCATTCTTTATCTCAAAAGTGGTACAGACAGATTACTTTCTATTCTACAAGTTCCTAACCACACTGGTAAAATAAATCATGAATCTAATTAATAAACACATTTTGCTAACACTGAAGCTGGAAGAATAATTCTAAAATGATATATGCATATTTTATTTGAAAAAGAAAGTCATTTGGACATATTCATTGTTGTACTGCATAATATTAATTATCTGGTAATACTTATCGGGTAATATTTTTTCAGCTCTCAGATGGGTTATGAAAACAAAGTAATTGAGCAATTCAATAATGTAAGCTGTCAAACAAATTATCTTATATTAGTATTTATAAATCTAAGTGGTTTAAAGACCTGATCACAAGGACATACCACTTCGAGTAAGTTCAGATCTTTGACACTGAACTATATTTTTAACTTTAAGTACTATACATTTTTAAGAATGTAAGTAGTGTCATTGACATGAATGGGACTGTACACCTGTAAAGTTAGGAATGTACACAAGCACTTATAGGAGCAGAACTAATAATCATTATTTTGAAAATTCTGTTATAAAAATCACAAAACAGAATTTAAATTCTATTAATCTTTGAGCCTTTTTAGTCCATATTGCTTTGAAGAAGCTGTTAGAATTGTAAAATGATTATTTTTTGATATTTTTCAAGTATAAGTTAAGATTCATGATTGCACCAGGGAGAAGGGATTTCATTACTGCCTAATATGCTTACTGATTTGTTTTTGAGGCTCTTACTTAGTACTTATTTAAAGATCGAGATATGCAAAGTAAACTAGTTATACTTTAAGACCTTATTTCTGCAAATGCTCATGTATATGTGGAGCTGTACTCATGTTAAGCCAATGGTACTACTTCTGGACTATTTATATGCAAATGTATTGCTAGAATCAGGGCCAAAGGGTTTATTTTGCTTTTGAGACACAAAAAAGTACATTTTAACTCAGACATTCTGTAGTCCCTAATGCTGTTGCTGGGCAAATCTGAGAAGGAAACGTTTGTACTAAGTGAAATAAAGTGATAATATTCTTCTCTCTTCCTCTACCCAATGTTCTATATTGGATACAGCACTGAGCTTCAGAAGATCTAGGCTCTGTTCCTGGATCTGCCACTGGACAAGTCATGTCATAAAATCTTGGCCCGACCACCTTCTTAAAGCAGGGACATCCCAATATAAACCATCCCAGACAAATATTCATCTAACTTGCTTTACAAAAGTGCCATTAGCCAAATTTCTCTCAGTGATCTGTTCCAGTACATAACCAACCTAATGGTTAGAAAAGTCTTAATATCCAACCCACATTCCCTTTTGGCAACTTCAATCTATTACCGCTTGTCTTTTCCTCTCTGGATACATCTGGATCAACATCCTAATTACAACAAGCCTTTTTGTATTTAAAAAGTATTATCACTTTTTAAAACACAGGTTAAATAATCTGGTTCTCCCAATCTTTTTCTTGTATGTCATATGTTTCTAGTAGTTGTGTTTTCTTCCATTAATTACTTTCCTTGCTCTCCTCTGTACTCGAGTTTTGTCCACACCTTTCTTGAAGTGCAGTGTTCAAAAGTACTCCACATTAAGTCTCGTCAGTGCTGAAAAAAAGAAAGAATCATATTCCATGATCTGCAAACAATGCTCTGGTTCATACACAGGCAGACAAGGTTCTTTGGGTGAATCTGCTATCTTTTATTAGACCAACTTAAATAGTTGGAAAAACATTTTAAAAGCAATCCCATCTAGTCACCCATCCTAGTCTTAAAACAAGCACCAAACCTTGCTAACCTCATCACCAGAAACAAACTTCCTCTGTCCCAGAACACACCAGATGGATCCAGACCATGCCATGACAAGAAACGCAAAACCTGCCAACACATCTCCACCACCCCCACAATTTCTACACCCCACAAGAGAGACATCACCATTCCTGGATCTTACAGCTGTACCTCCAGCAATGGTGTGCAACTCATCCAATGCACCAAATGCCCTGATGGAAAATATGTAGGAGAGACCAAACAACAATTGTGCACCAGAATGAATGCACACCCAAAATCCATCAGAGACAAGAATACCCAATTGCCTGTGGGGGCACATTTCTCACAAGAAAACCACTCTCTCTCCAATCTCTCAGTACTAATCCTCAAAGGAAACTTACAAAACACTTCTCAGAGGCGAGCCTATGAACTCCACTTCATCAACCTCCTGGATACTAAAAATCATGGACCAAATATAGACACTAGATTTATGACACATTATAGCCAGTCAACTGACTCCCCAGGTACCTCTCCACTATTCACCCTGCTTCTCTCCCCACCACCCAGTCTGTCTCTCACCCAGTGACTCCTCAATTTACATCTTCACTGACTGCCTATCCTGTATGCATACCAGCCTAGCCGCTGGCTTCTTTACTTTTCATTCCATCCAGGAAGAGCACACACCAACTGCTGAAACTTCCTTAGCCTGTTGAAGGGTTTTTAAACCCAAAAGCTTGCTTTAAAAAAAATGTTTTTTCAACTATTTAAGTTGGTCTAATAAAAAATATCAGATTCACCCAAAGAACCTTGTCTGCCTATGTCTTTAGACCAACATGGCTACAGCCTATACCCCTGGTTACTACATATATTTGGAGGTGTTTTTGTAATACTCTTACCAGTGATGCAACAAGCTCTTTCACACCCTGAGCTGGGGAATTGTGCTGACCACTGAAGAGCAGTGGGGGAGAGAGGGAGAAGGGGAGTGTTACCTGCTGGGGCTTTCCTCAGTTGAGCGGCACCTGCTATTACTGCTGTTTGTGTCCTAGAAACATGAGCTTGGGCTGCTTGCTGAGGTACAGGAAGAGGTGAACTCTCTCAGGGGCTGTTCCTGGTGCCCTGTTTGTGCTCATCATGGCAAAGCTTCCTGGGGGGCATCATTCCACTTCCCTCCCTTTCCAGATGCACTGCTGGGCATGACACTGCCCCTGCCTGGTTGCAACTGCTCAGCTCTGCACCTGCCACAGGAAAGATTTTTTTGAGGAGGGGAGGGAGTGAGGAAGGGGACCAAACTGGCATACCTGGTAACTTGCCCTGTTACATTAATGCCTATTACACAGTTGACTCATTTTGAGCTTGCTATCCCCTAGTCCCTTTCTATAGGACTCTGACCCAGATGTTTGCTCCCCGTTTGATTGTTCTATCCTGAGTGTAGTACTTTGCCATTGCCATTTACTTCAGACCATTTTTCCAATTTATTCAGATCATTATGAAGCTTAATCCTGCCCTTTGAAGTACTAGCTACTATCCTACCAACCACCAACACCAAGTTGATGTTATCCACAGATTTCTTAAGTGTATGCTTGATTCCATCTGCTAAATAACTAAGGAAGATACTGAACAGTTCTGAACACAAGACATCCTTTGGGGACTTCACTGATACCTCCTTCCAATTAGACATTTGAGCCATTCATGATTATCCACTGAGAACAATTATTCAATCATTTATGCACCCATCTTATAGTGGTTTCATGTAGGTCATATGTCCTTATGAAATTATTATGGGATTGGTTCCAAAAGCCTTGCTAAAGTCCAAGTATAACAGTGACTATTCTCTCCCGTTAAAAGAGAAAGAACTCAGCTAGGCATAACTTACTCTTGATAAATCCATAAGGTGATCCTAAATCACCTTGTTACTCTGTAGGTACTTAAATATATACATTCCTTGATTATATGCTCCAGTATATTTCCAGGTATTGAAGTGAGACTGATTGTTCTGTAACTCCCTAGGTCATTCTTGTTCCTGTTTTTATAGAAAGGCACTCTATTTGCTCTTTTCCAGCCTTCTAGGACCTCTATGAGTTATCTTGGCCATACCTTGAATGTTCTAGGATGAATTTCATTCAGTCCTGCTG
>NW_005843114.1:258168-259750 GCF_000455745.1 Alligator sinensis | reverse complement strand
CCCTACTCTGAACTAATTATTTGCTCCCATCCTTGTTGCTAACATTTTTTGTCCTGCGATAATGGATAAACATAATCATTAAACACTTCAGCTTTCTCCACACCTTCGTCTATTAGCTTCCCCTCCCAGGGGGGGGACCCTGTGATCTGCTTCATGATTTTTTTCCATGGACTGAGGTGAGGCTGACTGGTCTGTAGTTCCCTGGATCCTCTCCCTTCCCTTTCTTAAATCTGGGCAGCATGTCTGCCCTTTTCCAATCATCCAGGACCTCTCCTGATCACCATGAGATTTCAAAGATGATGGCCAATGACTCTGCAATCACATCAGCCAACTCCCTCAGCACCCTTGGGTACACCCCATCCCATGGACTTGTACACTTTCAGCTTTTCTAAATAGTCCCTAACCTGTTCTTTTACCACTGAGGCTGCTCACCTCCTCCCCAAACTGTGCTGCCCAGTGCAGTAGTCTGGGAGCTGACCTTCCTGTGAAGACTGAGGTGGAACAGGCATTGAGTACTTCAGCCTTTTCTGCATCCTCTGTCACACAAGGTTGCCTCCCCCATTCAGTAAGACACCCATACTTTCTCTGAACCTCCTCTTGATATCAACATACTTGTAAAAACCCTTCTTGTTACCCTTCACATCCCTTGCTAGCTGCAACTCCAATTGTGCTTCGACCTTCCTAACTTCATCCCTGCATGCCCAAGCAATGCTCTTGCATTCCTCCCTAGTTATTTGTCAAAGTTTCCACTTCTTATAAGCTTCCTTTTTTGATTTAGTTTACTGAAGAGTTCCCTGCTAAGCCAAGCTGGTCTTCTGCCATACTTGTTAGTCTTCCTGCACGTCAGGATGGTTTCTTCCTGCACGCTCTTTAAGGCTTCTTTGAAATAAAGCCAGCTCTCCTGGACTCCTCTCCCCCTCAGTCTGACTTCCCAGAGGATCCTGCCCATGAGTTCCCTGAGTGAGTCGAAGTCTGCTTTTCTGAAGTCCAAGGTCTTTACTCTGCTGTTCTCCATCCTTCCTTTCCTTAGGATCCTGAACTCAGTCATCTCGTGGTCACTGCTGCCCATGTTGCCATCCACTACTACATTCCCCACCAATTAAAATCTGTTTGTGAGCAGTAGGTCAAGAAGAGTATGGCCCCTATTTGGCCGCTCCAGCACTTGCACCAGGAAGTTGTCCCCAACACTCTCCAAAAGCTTCCTGGATTGCCGGCACATTGCTGTATAGCTCTCCCAGTACATGTCACATGATCAGTCATACTTCTTTGTTTCTGCTACTTGTTTGCCTGATACCTCTAGAGATTTCTCCCCTCTCCAATCTCACAACCCTACCCACTGGTTTTGATCATCGCTGTGCCTGCTTCTTTCCTCAGACCTGATAAAGAATGTCTCACATTCAAAAGCTTGTCTAATTTTATTCCAACCATGCAATAAAAGATATCAACCTTGCTTCTTGCTAATATACAATGGGAGCATTCAGCCAGTGTAGGTTATTAATAAGGTGTAAGGGCTTGGCCCAAGCACACTGAACTCCATGAAAAGATTTGTATTGACCTTACTGAGAGGTAAACAATAAAGGAG
>NW_005843114.1:240043-258137 GCF_000455745.1 Alligator sinensis | reverse complement strand
AGGAATGTGACATGACAAAATAGTATGAAGATAAATACAAGATAAAAACTGAATGGAAGGAAAGAGAAGCAGATAATTAAATTAATCAGAATGATAGCTTAATGAACAAGGAGATAATGAAAGGAGAAGAACTGAAGTGTGAGAGACTTAACCAATAGACGGAGCAATATAAAAATTAGCTGGGAGCAGTAGAGGGAAAATTGCTTTTTAAACCAAAAATGTAAAAAGTACAAAAAACCAGGGAAGAATAATACATAAGGAGGTAAAACATTAGCCAAAGATCTTTCTTTCCTCATTACTGTTCCTTTAAAAAATCCTTATATTTTGGTTTCTTTTGTCCTTAAACAAATTGGAGCTTTCCTGCAGTCATCATCAAGCTATATTTAACATAATCTTAAATGAACTATCTATGCAGTTAGTTTCAAAGACAACTTGACATGCTATAGGCCTATTAATCACAGCTTACAGCTTATAAAGTCAGCAAATATGCTGAAGTCGATAACTTCTGAATGAATCAAGGGAAACAAAGGAACCCCAGCAATGATCTGTACTGAGAGCTTCATGTAAGAATAGAGATGCTTCCTCTTCACATTTGACAAAAGAGGTAAATTTACCTTCCCTGAGTACTAAAGACATCATGACATCTTAGATAGACATAGTGCTAATTGCTCAATTTGGAAAGTATGCACATTTAATCAGATTATCCATAAAGTTGCATACCTATAAAATACTTATTGGTAGATGATCTGAAGGCTCCCTGGATATTCAATTCATAGTCAGCCTGAAGATGGTTAATCCTCATCCAGTTGAGCAAGTAATATTCAGTAGGGTAACTAAGACAGAGCAATTGGGCAGCAGCCCCAGTTAAACACTACCCTGGTACACCTCTGTCCTCATCCTAAAAGAATGAAAATCTCCTAATGAAGATAATAATATTTAAATGCTTCTTCATCCCTCCCATTGAAGAAAAGCAGAAATAATTAGCAAAGCAAAAACAAACTATATTTAAAACAATCCTCTCACTTTTGTGACATGCAAGCCTTCAGTAGTACTTTGAATAATTTTTTTCGTGTTGAATGTTAGTTGATAATCATGGCTACATTTCAGAGGACCTCCCTCACTCTACAAACCAGAATAGCATTTTATATGACAGAAAATTGGGGGTCAGAACCTCAGCTGCTGTATTTGAAAATGGGCATATCTACTCGAGATGCGTTAATGTGCATTATGGGTGCACATCTACATGTGTGTGCCCTTAATACGCATTAGGTTAATCATGCCTAAATTTGATACCTGCAAATGATGGTATCAAATTTAGGCATGATTAGTTAATGTACATTGATGTATGTGTAGATGTGACCTAGTGCTGGATCTGCCCTGCCACTAGCAGGCCAGCCTAAACCCAGCCCCTGGGAACATCCAGGGGTTGGAGTGCTGGACATCTGCCCCAGAGCCCTGCCCCCTAGGCTGCCCCCATGGCCCCCCACTTTGAGCTGGAAGACCCAAAATATTGTAAATAGTTTTCCCCTTGTATATCATTTCCCCCTTGTATATAGTTTCCTACTTGTAAGCAGGTTTTTTTTTTATTGTTGGTGGGTAGGGAGGGTGGTGGAGGGGCTCTGTTGGTTGTGGGGGGAGGAGGGAAAGGGTTCTGCTTGCTGAAGTGTGGAGGGATGGATGTTGTGAGAGTAAAACATTTTTTTTTTATTTCACCTGTATGTAAACACCACCTGAGAGTGGTGGGTGCATGGTTGTCCTAGGGCCTAGATGTTGGGGGGGGGAGGCTGCTGGGTCCAGCAAGACCAGCACCATGGCCAGCAGGAACATGGGGCACTGGTCATTGCTGGAATGGGCCAGGCTGGAGCAGCGGGGTGCTGGGTGTTGCTGGTAGGGGCAGAAGCAGGGGCAGTAGCCAGAGGAGACCTGGCGTGAGGAGGCAGGGTGGACAAGGAGGGAGCTGCTATGTGTTGCCCCTGTGCTGGGCATGGGGCTCCTGGTCAAGAAAGGGGCTGGTCAGGAATCAGAGTTTCTCAGATGGCTGCCAGATGCTGACAGTTGGCTCTAGCTTCAACAGGGCTGTCAAATACTGGCAGCCATGTGGTCAGAGGCTGGGGCTCCCCCAGGTGACCACAGGGGCATATGGCAGGGCTGCAGGGACTTAGGACTAACTTTTGTATGAAATTCCTGCACATTAGACACCTGCCAAAAATCACTTAATGCACATTAGCTTTATGCACATTAAATGTAGTCGCTCTTAAATGCACATGTAGGCACCCAATATCTCCCTGAAGACAATGGAACTATCTGGATTTACACTAGCTGAGAGACTGGTCTTTGCTGTCCTAATTGTACAGATCCAGATTTATATTCTCTGACAAGAAACAAATATAAGTATTGTTTGAATGTAAAGAGTCTGAATGTAAAAGTAGAGTTTGAATGTAAAGAGAGGAGAAAGGGCTGTCTTTCTGAGCCATCAGAAAGGGTTTGGGGGAGAAGCTGGGTGTTGTCTGCTTCAAGATTTGAACAGAGATATCTACAACTCAATATTTTTTTCCTGAATTAAGTTTTTCTCTCCCTGAAATAAATCTCATAAATTATGTGCTCATTAACCTGGGGCCGGGGAAGCACTTTAAACCTGATATGTGAAATGTGGGTATTTCACTCTGGTGTAATTTGACTGAGCTTTTAAAACATTAAATAAGCTTTCCACACCCAAATCTATTAGTTTTTACTAGATTTTTAAGTAACATCACATTTCTGATATTGGGATGTAAACATCATTGAGGAAATAAATTCATAATTAACAAAGGTAGTGGACTAGAACTTTATGTTGTATTTCCATTTCAAAAATCTGCACCATGTAACACAGCATACCTTGATACTAAGTTTATTTTTCCCTTTTAAAAAACATAGCATCTTGCTTCTCTGACTCAGAGCTTGAATAACAATTCAAATTTTCCACTGCCTGATCACTAAGATATAGGCAGTTTGTACAGTTGGCCTTTTACCAGCTTGCACTTAAAGATATTTATTATGTTACAAAATATCTTTTTATTTTATTCACCCCTTTTGGGTGAATGGCTAATTTCCTTATTGTAAGAGATTGGTTAATAATACATCTATAGTGTTATGCTATTATGTAGCTGTCTCTCTCTCTTGATTTAGAAGCAAGAGGGTGACCTCCCAATATAGCTAATTTAATCTGAAAAAATAACCTTGCAAATTGACTTGCCAGAAACTAATATTAGATGAAATCTTTGTTCTATTGAACCTAACTGTCATTAGTGATTCCCTGTGAAAGGCTTAATCTACAATTGTAAAAAATCTCCACTAATGTTGTCAAGTTTCATAAAATATCTATTTTATTAAAGAATTAGTGATGCAGATTCTGGTGGATTTGCAATATTTGGGTAGATAGGCTGGATGTGATTCAAATTCAGCCTGCCTTTTGTATCAACGTTTGTTGGTTCTAAAGAAATGCAGCATTAGCTACTGTGGAGAAAAGCTGAGAATGGATGATGTTAACAAAATTATGTCCTTTTAGGGCATGCAATACTTTGTTTCATATGCAAGATGGCGTTATACATGGGGCTCTGTGTAATGGGCACTCTTACAATTATTTTGCCTTATCAAGGTACTTGCATTATTAATTATTTCATTATTCTATAAGGTATGCCACATTGGCTGTGTTTACATGTGAATTTAAGTGGTTTTAAATTTAACATGCATTAGCTTAATACACATGAAGCATTGGCAGGTGTCTACACATGGTGGGTCTTGGGGCTAACTTTAGACCCAAGTCAGTCCAGCCTTGCCATGTCCCACACCGGCCACTGGGGAGAGCTCCAGCCTCTGGCTACATGGCTATCAGCACTTGGCAGCCATGCTGAAGCCAGAGACAGGTGTCAGCACTTGGCAGCCATCTTAAAAGCACACCCTCCACACTGTGATCTCCGGGCTGATGCTTCCTGTGTAACACTCCTAAGCAGCAGTGTGGCAGAGACACAGGCAGCAAGTACCTGCTCTGTTCCTGCTACAGCTACACTTCCCAGCCCTGGGTGCCCCAGCTCCTGGCCCTGGTGCCCAGAGACAGGGTCCTCCACTCCTCAGAGCTGTTACCTCTCTGATCTGTGTTCTTGGGGAACCCTGGCACAGGACGCAGCCTGTCTGATTCACAAAGACTCACCCCCTCCCCACCTCTGCCTGAACAAGAACTGATTAGAAGAAGGACTTACAAAAGACAATGAAGATTCAGTGGAAGACACAGCTAAAGCCCTCCAGACAAGGGTGAAAGGAGTGAAGCAACTCCCCTAGTTTCATTTACATTGGAGATAGAATAGATGACAACTCATTTTCATACAAGATGAGACAGGAAAGCACCTTCATTAGCATTCAGGATGGAGAACAGAGATTCCAAGGCAAGGACTGCAGTGAATTCTGGGACCAGAGAAGGAGGGGAGCACTGCATGATGGGGGATCCCTGCTCCAAATGCTAATTAACCCACATCTACACACACCCAGCTCAGCATTTATCAGACCAGTTCTAGTAATGACTCCTTTATTGGTACCCAAAACACTGAATCTGCCTGTTTGCATTATGAGCTCCCTCAGAGTAATGCCACCCATAGCCAGGAGTGATCAGCTCCTACTATCCAGCACATGAGCCATTGTTTACCATAAACAAACCTAGTGTTCTCCCTTGAGCCATCGTTAGTTCTCTACAAAAACCCCTACCCAAGCTCAAGTTTCGGTCCTGGTGCTTGGACCCAAAAGCTGCACCAGTTCCACTCCTTTTCTGCCTGGATTCCTCCATTGATCGTGCTCAGAACTCTCCCTGTCTGCAAGCTCCACCAAGCACCTGGGAACCTCGACTGGTTCAAGCTTCACTGAGTGGTGAGACCCCAACTCTCTCTCTCTCTCCCTCCCTCTCTGACTCCAGGAACCTGACTTTTACTCTCTTACTCCAGGCACAGCTTTCTAAACCTGACTTTTGCTAATCAAACTTGAGCTAGACTTCCCCAAATACCTAATTGAAACTATGTAATATTGTAACTGTTTTATTTGTCTTTCTTGTATGGCTATTACTAGTGGTATCATCATGAGTTTATATACCTGGCAATAAATAATTTTTATGGTCAATCTGGTTGCTATACTCTCTCTTTGAACCTCATTTACTCTTTCTTCCTCTTGACCTCCACATTTGCTCTGCAGCAATGCTTATTTACCTAAGCCAGAGATCTCTGTAATGCCCAAAACAATGGTGGATTCTGTTCATCAAGGGAGTTACTATTAGGACCATTGTGACAAGAGATTGGGATGTGCTGAGTTTTGAGGCGCATGAGGGTATCAGCTGAAAGTGCTCATCAGACCCAGCCTGCTCAGACATACTCTGTTAGCCCATGTGTACGTGTGTCTAACTGCATTTACTGAAATAAGGGCTGAACTGAGTTCAAGGCACATGAGGGTGTCAGCCTGTCAATGCTGAATAATCCAGCCAGACTCCGGCATGCCCTGTTAATCTGTGTGTGTGTATGTGCATATATGTGTTTGACTGATTCAGTGGTTGGAGGAACCCAGCCCCATTGAACCTGAGTCCTACAAGATAGCTCCACCGGGGGTGAGGACTTGCAGAAGGGAGAGATACAGCTCCATATAGAAACACAAGTAGCACGAGCAGCAGATTGATAGAATTACAGGAACCTCAGAAATGTACCCCTAATAAATGAGTACACCCCAAATTTACCAAGCAAATCCAGTAACAGGGCTGCCACAGCTGTCCTTCTCGCCCACCGCTATTCTACGTGCCTGGCGCTTAGCACTGCCTGATTCCCCCACCCACTCAGACTGCCTGCTGAATGACTGGTACATGGATTTCTGGGGGCCCTGCTGCTGCAAAGCTGCTCCCAGAGCCATCATTGCCCCTGTCCCACCAGCCCTGCCACCTCTGGACTCACTGTGTTAAACAGCACTGGTGGCAGCCCATCATGCTGCAGGAATGGCAGGACAACCAGTGGGTGGACACATTCTGGAAGACCTGGGCCACCTTTGAAGACCTGCAGTGCCAGCTCTAGGCATATCTGGAGCACCAGGACATGGAGAAGCACCCAGCTGTCCCCACCAACACCCACCTGCCCAGCTGCCCACACACCTCCTACCCCCTGCCAACTCCCCAACCCTACTCCAGGACACACACGTTTGTAATAAAAACCTTTATTCCCCTCACAAGGCCCACCCCCAACCCCCAACACTCCCCTTAACCAACAGAGCCCCCTTCCCAACACACAGAGCCCCAACTCCACCCTTCCCACTCATCAACAATAAAAAACTCTCCTCCAAAACTGAGAAGTATATACATCAGTGTCAGTCTTTCTCTGAGCCCTGGAGTGCAGAGCCTGGCAGCAAGCAGCCAGTACCCTGGCCGTGGGCACTTCTCCCATGGATCCAGGGACCAAGGAAAATGGCAAGGACTCCTGTGGGCAGGAAGTGGTGGAGTCACTCCTTCGAGGCCCAAACAGGGGTGTGCTGTGCAGTGACAGGCAGGACCCAGGGGCCCCGCAGTTTGGGGAATGAAGGCCTGCCATGGGGAGGTTTGCACATTGGCTCCAGTGGCTGGCCAGTTGCTGATGTAGCAGCTCCATGTGGTGCTGCTCCAGAGCCTCCAGCTGGGCAAGTGTACCTGCTGCACCTGGCCCCATGCCTCCTCCTGAGTGGTCTCCCAGGCAATGTCTTCCTCCCACCAGGCTAGCTCGCACACCTCCTGTGTATGCTGCCATGTCTGCTACCACACCGTCCAGTTTTCAGCTGCTACCACCAGCCACTGGAGCAGAAGGGTCCAATCTGTTGCACTGCTGGTGCATCTAGGCAGCTCTAGTGGCAGGTGGTGGTGACCCTGCTGCAGCACTCATGCAGGACCCTGCAGCCTCTCTCCTGTGTCCAGATGTAGGCCCTAAAGAGGCAAGAGACAGAAGCCTTTTGTGTGAGTTTGCAGCACTGAAGAGATAAGATGCTCTGCACCAGCAGCTCTGTGCTGCCCAGCCTCAAATCAGAGGTTGGCCATGCATGGGTGCCCAGAGACCACAGTAAGCTGTCCAGGCAGTGCTGGGCCAGGCAACTGCCAGCCAAAGCCCCCAGCCCTGCTTGCTCCCCTGGGGCTGGCAGCCCACTAAGTGCTGGCTACAGGAAGTCTGACTCCCCTGTCCCATTCCCAGAATAGGCCAGGCCAGGCTGATGGCAGCACCTGCTGCCACAGCTCCAGACCCACCCTCAGCCCCCTCCCTGCAGGCCAACCACTCTGCTGCATAGCTACCCAGCCCATGGTGCATGGGATTCTGGTGCATGGGGCTCCCAGACAACTGGGATAAGGGGCTGGCTGCACCCCCACCCTCCCTGCAGGGGGTCTCTCTGGGAAGGCATCATGGGGCAAGCCCCCCCAGTGCCGCCGCTGTGCCCCAAGCATGCCCCTACAGCGTGTGCCCCAGGCAGTACACAATGAGCTGTCTGTGTAGGTGGAGGGGTGTCCATGTCACTATGGCCTGCTGCTACTGATCCTGCTAGTGCCCAAGGCACACCTGTGCTCCTGGTTTGGGGCCCTGAGCTACAATGGCATGGGCGGGGCAAACCTGGGCTGCCCCACAACCTTCTCCACACACTGGAGACCTACCTGTGACAGCACTACACATCCCTTCCCCCTGCTGCTAAGAAGGAAATTGCCACCAGCATTGATGCCTTCCTTGGCATATGAGAGGCCTGTGCCCATCCAGCTGCAGGGACATGGGCTGCTCAATAAAGTTTTGAACTGTGTCCTTACTCTCTGCATGCTCTGGAGGAAGAACCTGGGGCTAGGAGAATGTGGACAGGCTGGCCAGGGAGTGGGAGCAGAAGCTGGGGGCAGGTGCAGGACTGGGGACTGAGAAGGATCTGCCCCAGTGCAGGACTTACTGTGTGTCTGGGGCTGGCACGGCTGGCATTTCAACGTGGGGCTGCCCATTAGCGATGGTGTCCAGCTGCCCCCAATGTCCACAGCCTGCATTTAGCATCAGACTGGCGCCCGATCAGGGCCCCCCCACCAGGGATGAGCTGGTGGCCGGTGGTGGCATGACTGGCCACTCCTTCCCACAGGGTGTGGGGCTGCGGATGTAGCAGCTGCGGAAGTCGGCAGGGCAGGGAGGGTGCTGAAGCCCTGAGGTCCCCTCCTCTGGTGATTCATCACTGAAGGTGTCAGGGTGAGTTGTGGGCAGGCCGTCCCTTCTGGTGGCACTCACAGGGGTGTGGCATATCTCCCAGGGTACCAAAATGCGGGTCAGCTCCCACATGAAGGATATGGTCTTAAGGGTACAACTGGTCCAATGACTGATTTTGGTCATGACCACCTAGTGCACCCCCAAGACCTTGGCCTTCATGTGGCATTACCATGCCACCTGGGAGTGATCTCACACATGCATCCCAGCTGAAATGGCCTCATAAATGTGGGTGTTCAAGCACCTGCCCCACACAAACTGCCTCTGGACGTCAGCCTTACCCCAGAGCACCACAAAGTTGTGCGCCTCCTCATGGGTCCAGTTGGGGGCCTGGGCACTCAGGATAGGTGTGGGCACATGGGCAGAGCTAGGGCTCAAGAGGGACAATGCACTGGACATGTTCCCCACACTGGCTTTCTGGCATTCTTTCCCCACAGCATGGCTCTCCCTATGATGCAGCTGCCACCAGCTCCCTGGACAGAGGTACAGCCAGGGATAGGGAGCCACATGGCAGAGGTACTTCACCACAGTGCCTGCAAAGAGACAGAGGTGGGGGTAAGGAGCATCAGAGAGCAGGTGCTGGCCCTGCTCCCATAGAAATCAGGGGCAGCAGCTCTGGGGGCAGAATCTCAGGACTCAGCAAGGGGTGCAGCAGGCTACAGCCCTTTGCAACACTCACCTGTGACCAAGGAGCAGTTCCAGCTAGGGACAGGATGAGCCGAGGCTGCCTGGATCCTGTCCAGGGGGACACACGGGGCATGATGCACTCCTGCAGGCAGCACTGGCTCCTTCAGGCTCTCCATGCTTTGTGCCCCAAGACACAAAATGCCTGGAGGCTTCATAGCCTGCAGCTAGCAGCTGCCAGAGAGCAGCCAGGCCCTGGAGTCAGGAGCCCTGTGTCTGTGTTCTGGCTAGTCCCTTAGTGGCTGGATAGACCCAGCACTGAAGTCCCTGTGCTAATGCACATTAATGAGTTTAAATGTGCATTCATATGCTTGAACTAATCACACATAAAATTGATACTTTATGCAGATATCAAATTTAGGCATGATTAGCCTAAATTCACCATTTTTAAGGTGCATTAAGGGTGCACACATCTAGACGTGTGCGCCCTTAATGTGACTTAAATCAGGCTAATGTGCATTAATTGTCTGCATGTGGACACACCCACTGTGTGGCACAGTTATACCACAGGGTGTGCCTACATGGCAAAATGAAGGTTTAATGGTGATATAGTTATGCATGCCCATCCTAGCTTTAACCTTTGGTGATGAGAAGCAAAAACACTACACTAGTTTTTAGCATATACATGGAAATAAGAGTACAAAACTCAGGTCCCTAAAGGTCTTTGTTTCAGCCAATGCTAAAGCCCATGCCACCATGTCTTCACTGTTAATGTAACAAAACAGACTAAAGCTGGTATGTAAAAGCCTACCCATACTACTCATGTCTTCATTTTTCTGAGCAGACCTACCTTCATCATCTCTGTAGATCCCAGATTGTCTTAGAAGATGCTTGTTCAATACTGAGAAGATCTTCATTTTGACTGATGTCTACACAACACAAATAAAAAGTATTAGCAACATTAGTTTAATATTGCAGAATATTGTATAAGGCATAAGTTCTAAAAAGAGAATAGAACTATTGTGGGTAATATAGGGGACTATAAGTAAGTGTGACAATATAGAATTGTATGAAGATAACAGACAAAGAATAGGAAGAACATTTTTAATGAGTGGTTGTGCTAGAGTATGGAAAAGTTGAAATAGTGAAATGGCACCACTTGAGTCTTTTAAAGCTAAACTGAATGATTGAGAATACGTGTTAGAGGAAAAAAGTGAATTGGCAGAAGTGTATTAAGGTGCAGTAACTTCCCATTTCTAACTTCTAAAAAGCTATAATTCACTTTACACTTACAAATAATGCCAGGCAATGAACACAATATATATATATTTTTTATGAAAGGGAAGAGGACAGCTTGCAACGAATAAAATAATAGTTATAGTTATACTGGTGAATTGGCAAATCTTCTGAACAAACAGAAAAAATATAAATCACTTGATTTGTATACAGAGAGGTTACATATGAACTTTTTACTAGGTTACGATTACAGCTAAGAGAAAGGTTTAGAAACTTTTCAAGACCCTTTGAAAATCACTTCACATGTTTGTAAATACAAATTCACTTCAAGATTTGTATTTACATGAGGTCAAGATTTCTCATTCTAGAGTCCAGTTGATAGTGCTTGCCACCCTAATTTCTTTTCTTTGGAGTGTTATGAATTTTACCAGGTCTATCAATTCAGTTCATTCACACTGTATACATTGCTCAGTTGAGTGCTATTCTCAGTACCCTTCTGGTCTATTTATGATGGTCACAATTAGACTCACACAGATACATGTATATGCATACAGAAACAGATTAAATATGCATTAATTTTGCATATATAGTATTGGATGATCATTGTAATGGACTTGATTTAGTTAATAGTGATTTTAAATGATATTTTACATAAAATCCTTCACAAAAGAAGATCTTCAGCCCTCATTAATGAAAATTAGTCATATCATGCTATTAGAGTTTCAGCAGAATTCACGAATCATAGAAATTTAGTGTTGTAAGGGACCTCAAGAGGTCATGTAGCCCAACCTCCTGCTCAAAGCAGGTCCATCCCAAACCATATCATCCCACCCAAGACTTTGTCAAGCTGGGTTCTAAAAAACTCCAAGGATGGAGATTTCACAGTCTCTCTGGGTAGGGTGACCATATATCCCTGTTTAGCCAGGACAGCCCCAGCTTTTAGAGGCTGGTCCAGGCCAGCTGTTGAGAATTCTAATGGGTGTCCCAGAAATGCAAGGGCACAGGGGCAAGGGGTGCAGCCTTAAAGGGAGTCAGAGAGGTGCACATCATTTTACAGGTGAGCAGGCAGGCATGGCTGCCTGCCCATCAAGCAGCTCCACCCCCACCAACTTGTGAGAGCTCAGGAGGGAGTGGGGAGGAAATGTTCCAGATTTCCCAGATGAGGTCCCTGATTTCTGGGATTTACATATGGTCAGCCTATTTCTGGGTAACCTGTTCTAGTGCTTTACTACTTTCCTGGTGATAAGGTTTTTCCAAATATCTAATTTACACTTCCTTTGTTGCAATGTGAAACCACTGCTCCTCATTCTGTCATCTGTCACCACTGAGATCACTTTAGGTTCACCCTCTTCGGAACCACCTTTCAGGTAGTTGCAGGCTGCTAGTAAATCCTCTCTCAGCCTTCTCTTTTCCAGACTACATTACCACAGACAGAAGTGACAATTTTTGCCTAATCTGGACACTAAAAGTGCTCTACAGCTGTCCCAAACAGAAGTACAAGGCTTCAAAGTGCTTAAAAAGGGCCCGATCCTTCAAAAATCTGAACCCTCATTGCATGAGGATTCAGATGAAGACATTTCAAAATAGAGTGTCTGCAATCCACGCATTGCACCCTCCAGTGCCGGCTGGGGAACCCCTAGAACAAGTTCCCTCTCCTCCCTTTCCCCCTCCCATTCTGAAAATGGTGCCCTGGCTGCGAGGGAGGAGGGGCTGTTGTTAGGGGAAAATGGCTTCAGGCTCATAGCCAGAAGCTGCATTCCCCGCTTCCTCCTGGACCCAACAGTGAACTTCTGTTTTGTCTGGGGGATTGTTGTAACTCAGAATGCTTCCTGCAAAGCATTATGAGTTATAGTTGGGAGCTGTTCTTCTGTCTGTACCCAATAACTCCAGTCCCCTCAGTCTCTCCTTATAAGTCATGTTCCCCAGGCCCCTATCTTTGTTGACTTCCACTGGACTCTCTCCAATTTGTCCACATTCTTCGTGTAGTGGAGGTCCCAAAGCTGGACACAGTACTCCAGATGTGGTCTCACCAATGCTGAATAGAGGGGAATAATAATTTCCCTCAATCTGCTGGCAATGATCCTACTAATGCAGCGCGGTATACTGTTAGCCTTCTTCACAACAAGGGAACACTGTTGGCTCGTACTCAGCTTATCATCCACTGTAACCCCCAGGTCCTTTTCTTCAGAGCTGCTGCTGCTTAGCCAATCAGTCTCCAACCTGTGCCGGTGCATGGGATTGTTCCTTCCTAAATTCAGGACTTTGCACTTGTCCTTAATGAACCTTGTGAGATTTACTTTGGTCCAATTCTCCAATTTGTCTGGATCTCTCTGAATCCTAGCCCTACCCTCCAGTGTATGTACTACTCCTTATAGCTTGGTGTCATTCACAAACTTGCTGAGGGTGCAGTTCATCTGATCTTCCAGATCAAAGATGAAGATACTGAACAAAACTGGCCCCAGGACTGACCCCTGGGGCACTCCACTTGAGACTGACTGCCAACAAGACATAGAGCCATTCATTCCTAACCTTTGAACATGACTATCCAGCCAGTTTTATATCCATCTTATAATCCATTCATCCAACCTGTACTTCCTTAGCTTGCTTGCAAAAATGTTGTGGGGAACCATACCAAAAGCCTTGCTAAAGTCAAAGTAAATTATGTCCAGTGCTCCCTCAGCATCCATAGAGCCAGTCATCTCATCATAGAAAGTAATCAGGTTGGTCAGGCATAACTTTCCCTTGGTGAATCCATGCTGACTGTTCCTAATCATCTTTTTCTCCTCCAAGTGCTTAGGAATGAATTCCTTGAGGACCTGCTCCATGGTTTTTTAGGGGCTGAGGTGAGGCTGACTGGTCTGTAATTCCCCAGATCCTCCTTCTTCCCTTTCTTAAACCTAGGCACTATATTTGCCATTTTCCAATCATCCAGGACCCCTCCCAATTGCCATACATTTTCAAAGATAATGGTCAGTGGCTCTGTAGCCATATCAGTCAACTCCCCCAGCATCCTCGGGTGCATTGTGTCCACCTATGGACTTGTACACATCCACAAAGACTGAGATGAATCCTGTTTAAAACTGACAGAATAAATATTGTCTAACAGGACTAAACTGAGGAAAATTTATTATGGAGGAAAATTTAGTCTGGAGAAGAGAAGACTGAGAAATCCTTCAACTATTTGAAGGTTGGTTAGAAAGTGGATGGAACAAGACTGTTCTCAGTGGTGGCAGATAACATAACAAGGAGCAAAGGTCTCAATTTGCAGCAAGGGAAGTTTAGGTTAAATATTAGGAAAGACTTTCTTCCAACTAGGGTAGTAAAGCACTGGAAGAGGGTACCCAGAGAGGTTGTGGAATCTCTATCTTAAGTGATATATACTGAGGTCTTAAAAACCTCTAATTGGGGATAATGGGGATGGTCCTACTTTGAACAGGGGGTTGGACTAGATGACCAGCTGATGTCCCTTCCAACCTTAATTTTCTATGATTCTGTGAAAACTTTGTGTTATTGGACTACTGCAATAAATTGGACTACTGCAATTATTCCATGTTACTGTTACATGGAATAAACATCCTAAATAGCAATTCCAAGCAGCAACAACAACAATCATATATTAAACTACACTCAATACATATTTTAACAACATAGATATCTATAAGGAAATATAACAAAAAATCTTAGGCAGTTTGGTTTGCTGTCACAATTTCGTACTGTCCTTGTCCTTATTTATCTGATTTACTAAAATTCTGTCTTTAAAATCTTGGTTTTGTTTTATTTTTCTTAGATAAAGGAAATCAGTATAACTGAGCAGTTAACTGAACATTGCAGCATCATACTATTAGTTCTATAGTTACGATGTATGTAGCTGTTTCACATTTAGCTGTTATAAGGCACATCTTAATGAGCATACCCGTGACATTTGCAGCACCTCAAAGCAGTTAGAGGTGCCATAAACTGCATGCAGCACATATGTAAGTGTTCACTGCAAGGAGGTCCCAGTGTCAAAAAAAACCCCACTAAAAAAGCAGTGCAGCATATGTGGCAGCAGCATGTTCCACCAGAAAGGGAGCCTGGCTGGCCAGCAGCACATTCTGGCTGCCAGACAGGCTCCAAGTGGCTGGCTCGACACTGCTGCTGCCCCAGAAGGCCCCTAGGATCCCAAGTAAGGATGCTGTGTCCAGCACCTGTGCTGGTCCCAGCCTCCTCAACCCCACCCAGGTC
The DNA here is from genome assembly GCF_000455745.1 of Alligator sinensis. NCBI lineage: Eukaryota > Metazoa > Chordata > Crocodylia > Alligatoridae > Alligator > Alligator sinensis. The sequence continues at coordinate 243,816 of NW_005843114.1, read as the reverse complement.
ACTCTGCTGTGTGCACCAGAATACGTGTACAGGGACATGTCCAGGGATGAATAGCAGGGAAACAATTATGTGATGCTGCTATTTGTCCCAACAGAAATGAGCATCTCTGCATTTGCACACTCATCAGAACATGTCCATAGAATCATAAAATCATAGAAAAGTAGAGCTGGACCTCCAAAGGTCTAGTCCAACTCCTTGCCAGGCAGGATCATCCCTATCTAACCCATCCTATACACATCTGTCATCTAACCGATTAGTAAAACTACAGTATCAACCCTAATAAAACCAGAAGACATAACACCCTAACCTCCTACAGGTAAACCAGGGCAGTGGCGATGTGTAGGGGGTGCATGGGGGTGCACATGCACCCCCTGAGACCCGTGGTGCACCCCGTGACCAGCCACGCTCCCTGCTTAGGCAATGGGCATGGAGGGCAGGTGGGAGCACTGGTGCATCCCTGAGAGCATTGGCTGGGGAGTGGGAGTGCTGGATGTAGGCTACGGCCACTTCCAGGATCAGCGTGGTCGCTCGCTGGTTATAAGTTTTGCCATGAGGGGACTGCCCCCCCCCACTCCCTCCCCCCTCCAGTCTGTGAGATTGGTCGCAAGGAGGGACTGCCCCTGGTCACTGACTAGTTGCTTGGGGGTCATGTGCCCCCCCAACTAAGGTGGCACCAGGCACCCATGCTACAGAGGAAGGCAAAATCCCCCACGGTCTATACCAATTTGACTATGAGGTAAAAATTCCTTCCTGACCCCAAATATGGCAATAAGTCTGACTCTGAGCATATGTGCAAGACTCTGTAGCTGGGAATCTCTGAGCTTAAGTTTCAGCAGAGGCACTGGGGCACCACAGTCAAAATCCCCAGCCTTGGCTGCAGCCAATTCCCAAGTCTTTGGGGGGCAGGGGGAGGAAGGAGTTTCTGACACATGTAGTAGCAAGGCAGCAAGAAAGGAAAATAAATTCCTTCCCAACCCCATGTAACAACCAGCAAAGCCCAGAAGCATGGGAAATATCCATAAAAAACATAGGCATAGCTATTCTTAGATTATCCCTGACTAATGCTTGTCCTCTTGAACACTTCCAATGATGGAGATTCTACAGCTTCCCAAGGCACTGCCTCACTGTTGTAACCATGAAGAAACTTTTCCCAATAGCTAATCTAAAACTACTTTGCTGCAACTTCAAATTATCAACCTATGTCCTGCTCTCTGAAACAAGAAAAAAAAGGTGTTCACCCACATCTTTATGACAGCCCTTCACATAGGCAGCAGAAGGAGAGGCTAACTGGGCTCAGCCCCACCCCCCCAAATGTAGGGGGCAGCAGGTATTTCAGGAAGGCAGTCCAGCCACAGGCTGCTGCAGCAGCGGGGAGGGGCGCATGCACTCGGATACCCTGCGGCATGCAGCCAGGATCCCAGCTGGCCCAGCAGCAGTTTCTTTCTTTACCTTGGCCTGAAGGTGGGGCAGATTGAGACCCCCACAGTGCAGGAGGCAGTAGAGATGGGACAGGGCCAAACCATGGTGAATGGGGCCCTGGCCAGGCTGGGTCGTAAGACAATTGGCACCTAGCGGATCCTCCAGAGATGTGGCATGGCACTGGGGAGCAAAGGGGGGCACCCCAATCTTTGTACAGGACAAGGGCGGGCTGCAACTGTGAGTTCAGCTCTGCCTGCTCCCTGCCTCTGTGCCGCACTGCCACTACTTCGAAAGCGACGTGGCATCATGTGAGTCCTGTCACTGCAGCAAGGCACATAGTGGTATGCTGTGCTGCTTTCAAGGCAGTGGTAGTGAGGCACAGAGGCTGGGGGCAGACTGAGCCCAGCTCACAGTTGTGGCCTGCCCTTGCTCTGTGCAAAGATCAGGGGGGCATGTGCCCCCCGCTTGGATCCCCAGCACCATGCCACACCTCTGGAGGAGCTGCCAGGCTCCAGTTGTCCCACGACTTGGCCCAGCCAGGGCTCCATTCACCGTGAATGGGGCCCTGGATGTGCCGGGTCATGGGGCAATCAAAGCCCAGTGGTTCATCCCTGGGTGTGGCACGGGGGAACCAAGGGGGGGAACTTACCCCCCCCTCCCCGGTACACACAGTTGTACACACAGTGACGCGAGTTGCCCACTCATATCCCTGGATGAGTCACCGAGCTCCAATTGTCCCATGACCTGGCCCAGCCTAGCACAGCCTGGCACAGCCCCAGCCCCACTCCCCTCCCATGGTCCTTCTGCCTCCCCCACCCTTCCCCCTGCAGGCTTTCGCATGGGGGGGGGGCACACGCACTCAGCCCCCCAACCCAAAGTTTTTCTCCTTCCATTTATGGTCCTTCAAGTATTTGAAGATTGCTATCATATTTCCATGGACCCTCTCTAACTTCTCCATATCCTTTTTTAAAATGTAGAGCCCAAAACTGCACACAATACTCTGAGGCACAACCAGTGCAGAGTAGAGGTGCTTATCACCTTCCATGTTTTCACCTAATGCTTCTACTGATACAGTTCAAATTTGCATTCTCCTTTTGCAGTTACATCACACTTAAGACTCCTGCTGAGTCTGTGATCCACCAAGACTCCTAGATCTTTCTCTATAGAGCTGCCATCCAGCTACATTTCACACATTTTTTATTTGTGTTTTTGATTATTCTTCCTGAGGTGTGGCACCTTGAATTTGTCAGCCTTGCATGTCACCCTGTTAGCTCCAGCCTACCTTTCCAATCTGTCAGGATTCTTCTGAATGGTGCTCTAGTTCTCCAACATGTTTTTAATCCTTCCTAGTTCCATGTCATCAGCAAATTTGCTCAAAAATCTCTCTATTACAACACCCAAATAATTAATGAATATGTTGGACAGAAGTTGGCCCAGGACAGACCCCTATAATACTCTACTTGAAAACTCCTGCCATTCTGACATGGATCCATTTATAATTACCCTTTACTTGTGGCTTAATGTTAGGCTCTTTTATGTGTCTTAAACAATCACTCTATGAATACAAGTTTTCATCCAGTTTCTCAGCCATAGGTAACATTTACAGAGAATTTGAAACAACTGTTTTTTGCTTTGCTGGAAAGAGAAAAAATGTATAAAATCCACATTGCTGAATGGAAAAAAATATGATCTGATTAGCTGTTAAGGGTAAATCCTAAACCCATTCCTGATATCAGTTGCACTATTGAGTCACTCTCCCTTTTCTACTTTCTGTGGCCCATTGATGCTTGAATTATTTTCCATGGAATAGTACAGAGTTGACAGAAAGAGAACCATCTGGAAGGTAGGGAGAGTCATTGAACAGAGGAGGCTCCAGAGAGGGTGCAGTGGTGTGGTCACACTCCCTTTTCATATGAAACCACACACACATTAGCCAGAGACTTTTTGAAGTCCCTAATCAGGTAAGATTTACCCCCAATCCCTTCCATTCTATGAAGTCCCTTCCACACCCCTCCCCTACTTTCTTATTCCCTGCCCCCCTGCCCACTGCTGCCACTTTCCCCACTGTCTCCAGCTGCACTGTGGGTGGAGAAGCTCCAGAGTTTCACCTGCCATACTCAAGCTGGAATGCATCGAGAGCTGGGTTCATTCCAAGAAGGTGTCTGTGGCAGTAGGCAGAGACCCCCCTCCCTCCCTGCCCAACCAACCCAGGAGCACATTCAGGGAAGAGGAACCCACCTAATGCTACCTCTGCCACTGCTAATGTCCCCTGATGAGCCTGGCTTCCCATGGAGAACAGCTGGAGTGGGGCAGGAGCAGGCCTGGAGTTCCCCCACCCCTCTGTCAGCAGGGAC
>NW_005843114.1:235954-240012 GCF_000455745.1 Alligator sinensis | reverse complement strand
CTCTGCCAGCAGGAACAATGGCAGCAGTGGGTGGGGAAGCAGGCAAATGTGAAAGGATACGAGATGCCCCTGAGCAGAGGGGAAGGGAGAAGAAGCAAAGAGTGGAGGATGGGCAAATTTCTTACCTGATTCAAGGACCTTAAAAGAAGTCCCCAGCTGCTTCTCCCATGGCATTGACTCACATCCCAGTGGCAGGGAATCTGGGAGCAGGGGTTGCACCCACACCTGAAACACTAGTCACTGTTCCCACACCCTCCTTAACAAAACTCTGGCTTTGCATATGTCCTTAAATATCCTCATGCTGAGGGTGTGTCCTACTACCTGGTGGAGTGCTTAAGCACTGCACTGTTATGTAAAGGAGGAAGCACTACTTCCTTCTCCCGCCCTGATTTTTAAAGGAGAAGATGATCCCTGCTCAGCTTCTTTTAAAGAATAGGTGCCTACCTTCAGGGCTATAAATTCCAAGATGCTGGAGGTGCTTCCCTGTAGAATCTAAGACATGCCCATCAACTTGCCATGGTTAGCCTCACTAGTTGCATGCTGACTTTCCTATATCATGGTTCCCTCCTCAGGTTCCTGGATGTTTAGGTTCCCATTCTAGTCTATATTATATTGGGAGTTTAGGAACCCAACACAGGGCCATGAATTCAACTCCCAGACCCAAAATCTAAAATGTAAGCACTGCACTACTAAACTTTTTAGTACCTAGCAGTATGTCCTATATTGGATGAAGACCTCAGTCTATAATCCAAGTCTCTGCTTTTCTTTGATAGTCCTAGCTTTGACCTGTTTTGTTATCTGCCGCCGTAATATTTGGTCTATTAACTGCAGCTTTGGTGACCTCTAGAAGCCAGTGTTAGAATAGACCTTTTCCTTATTCAAACCCCCAAAATAAGAGAACCAGAAGGCCAAACTGCAGAAGAGTCTCTGTGTCCATCCCCAGGCCTTACCTAGCCTGCATTAACTGCTGCTTTGTGCTGTGAGGGACCATTCAAGGATCATGGCTTTGTAGAGTGAAGTGGGATTACACATCCACCATTAATCTCTGTACTGTGGAGACAGCTTGCACTTCAGAGATCTTTAAGAACATCTAAAATGAAAATAATCAGTTTCTGCAGCTTGAGCCAAAGAGTGAAGCTCAATCATTACAGGCTGTAACACAGGAAAAAACATAATTTCCATAGCACTCCTAACACTGGTTTCACTGCCTCAATATTCTGCATGGCAATGGAAGCAGGAGCAAGCAAGGGTATATTAGTATATATTAAATCTTGAAGTATTACACAGACACTGTAAAATATGATGGAATCTTCCTTGTAGTCATGCCTTTTTCTTATTTCCAAAGCACTATTTGTGCACAAGGCAGAGATTATGTTAACAGACACAGGAAAGCACGATGAAGAAACAGCGCACTGAAGAAACTGATGTTTGTACTGAAGAACTGCTTCTGAATCCCCCACAAATATAAACTTCTTATATAAAACATGTTACTTGTGGGTTCTTCCATCAAATACAATTGACTAGAGGACTCCATCCTACCTTCTAGAAAATGCCCCAGTCTTTGTTATGTATACTTTTACCACACAAGATTTAGGCTATAGCAATGCAATATGCCATCACCTCTTAGGGTGTGTCCACACTTGCAGGCACATGTGCTTGCAGCAGCTCAAATAGAAGTGGTGCAAATTTGAGCTGGGGCTTTTTGCTTCAGCGCATGTGTTCGGACATGCACTTTGGTGTGGAGCAAATTGTGCCACTTGGGGCAAAATAACCCTGCCTGGCTCCTCCCAGATCTGCAGCAAGGGGGAGCTAGAGCCTGGGGCCAGCACCTGTGCTGTCCCCAGCAGTAAAAAAGCTGCCCTGTCCTGGCCCCAGTAGTATAAAAAGCCACCCTGGCAAGTATCTCAGGGCTACTAGCTCTCAGGAGCTTCTGGGGCCCATTCAATTGGTACCCGGGGACACTACCTCTTGTGCCAGCTGCACTGCTGAAGCAGCCCTGAGAGATCCCTACCCCCTCTACCCACTGCAGCAGTCTGGCAATGGGGGCTGCTGCCTGGTTGTGACCAGCTGTGCACCTGCCAGACCCAGATGGGGACAGCAGAGCCAGTAGAGGCATCTGCCCCTCTGGGCCAGCTGCCAGTGGACTGTGGTGGCAGAGTTGGCCCCTGTGTGGCACTACTGCCATGTGTGCCCCCTGCCCAACCATCTGGGCAACTATCACCCGGAAGATGTTCCGGGTGTGGTGGCCTGCTTTGAACTGTCAAAGCATGTCCTCCTGGCCCCATTTGGCCAGGAGGTCAGCCACAGCCAGCTGGGTCCACGGTGCCAGCTATGAGCAAGCAGGGTCCTGCCACTGGCCTCCCTACCAGGAATTCTGGTGTTCCCTATTGGAAAACTGAAAAATCCCTGGTAAAAAAATTCCAAAGTCACTCTGTAAAATACCCCTGTGACGGGGCACCAAGTATGCCCCATCACAGAACTTTGGGAGAGTGAAGGAAAGCAGAAAACTTACCTTAGCAACCAGTCCCAGGAGAAAAGGGGTGGGGCTACCCGGATGGGGGAAGAGAGAGACCCAGATGAAAACATAAACAAAGAGAGCAGCTCATGCCAAGGGAGAGGGGAGAAAGTGCTAGCTGTGAGAGAGACAGCAGATGGCTGTAAGGATTTAAAGGGGAAGTAACCCAAATTTAGCTGGAAAAAGAGAAGAAAGCAACCCAAAAGAAACAGGGAAAAACTACAAGAAAGAGAAAAGGCAATCTAAGAAGGGTCCTGGAGAGAGACTTACCTGGGAAGATGAAGTGAGTTAACAAAGGAGGACTTTGAGTTGGTGAGTCTGATACCTAAAGACATCAAGTAACATCCCAGAGACTTAAAATTAAGAGAAAGGAATGAGAGTGGATGAAAACTAACCAAGAGAAGAGAACCCCACAATGTTGATAACAGTAGTAAATACAAGGTGACCTAGGATTGCTATTTGCTTGGGACCGGTGCAAAGGAGAACGGGGCAAGCAACCAAGAAATTGAGAGTTCTCAAAGAGAGAGGGAACTAAATATAAATAATATGTTATTTATCTAAGAGAGACATAATAGTTGTGCAGAAGAGTTATTTTTGTTGAACCACAGTTACGATATCTTCCTCATCTCTCAGGACTGTGTTTATTTTTGTATCTTATTCCATCAAAGTCATGGCGGGTGAGAAATAAAGGAAATTAACCAGTTCATATTAAAACAAGAGATGGTTACAACCCCCAAATCCATGTTCCTCCACAAGTAAAACAAAAGACCACTATAAAGAGACAGAGAGAGAGAGAGAGAGAGAGAAAGACAGAAAGAGCGATCTGTTAGACAATGTTTTATTGCTATATCTACAGTGTTAAAGCAAGTCTCTTATCATAATAATAAAGTGAATTCTAAATACATATTTCATGAATTCATGAATACATATTTTACTGCCCTCCCACAGGGGCAATGACTCCCACACAAGGGGTTCAGCTCCCAAAAAGGGGATTCAGCCCCCACACAAGGGGTTTGGCCCCCATATAAGGGGTACAGCCCTCAATGGGGGCCAAATGGCCCCAAAACGGGCTATCATCCCCTCTGCAAGGTCCACATGCCCCACCCCAGCCCCCCAATTGCTGTCCCACCTCGCCCCATCCCCCACCAGCTGCTGCAGTCCCTCCAAATGGCTTCCCCACCCAGCCTCACCCCCACAACTTGAACTCGCAGGCCCCCATGGCTACCCCCACAACCCCAGGCACCATCACTTTAAAACAAAAAACCTAGAAAAAAAACCAGAAAAAAATGGGGGAAAAAAACGCCTCTGCTTACCTTAGAAGCAGGAGTGAGGGGGCTCCAGAGCCTCCTGGCAGAGCCCCCAGGCAGCACAGGACAGTGAGGGGGCAGCAGGGCCTGGGATGTGGCTGCTGGGGCTGTTGCTCTGCCCTGCACTGTGCAGGCGGGGCCCCAGTCAGCCAGACGGCAGCCAGATGTCAGGTATTTGTGGGGGGGGGTTGTTTTGTTTTTTAAAACTAATTTTTGGAAAAGTAAAAATACATGCT
>NW_005843114.1:177306-235797 GCF_000455745.1 Alligator sinensis | reverse complement strand
CCCATGGTCCCCTCCCCCCTTCTCCAGCCCCTCAACTCCTTATTCACCAGCACTGGAGGCCTGGTGCTAAAACATGTGGCCTGGCCCACCGCATGTTTCAGCACCAGAGTGAGAGTCAACCATAGAGACGCTCTGGCAGCCAGAGTATCTCCATGGAGGACCCAGCCTCCGGTTGCCTCAGGGTACGATCCAGGACCATGCCCTGCTCTGCTTTTTTAAACTTTGATTTTTTAGACTCCTGGATATCCAGGGGTCTAATTTTCTCCCTGTGCTGCAAGTTTGCAGCATGGGGAATGTTTTTTTGTTCCCACACATGTCTGTTGTCCCACCTCAAAGGGGTTTGAGGTGGAGCAAGAGGCACGTGTATGCTCGTGAGACTAAGAAGAGACAGTCAAAAAGTCCAAGGCAGAATCAATTCAATCTTCACAGGTTAGTCTAAGCTACATAGATTGAACTTATAAGCAAGTGAACTGACATTCACTTTTGATTCCAGGAATGTGGCTACATGTCTGCAGTAGCCTAGACAGGAAACTGGGGGAGTGGGACATGCTGAAGTACACTTCTCAGCTCAGCTGGAGCAGACAGCTTGGGCCAAAGTTGGCCCACACACCCTGCAAGTGGGAGTTTCTGATGGAAATACAAAGCACCCTGGGATAGTGGGGGACTGCGAGTTAACTTGAATCTCTAGGGGATCTGGGACAGAAGTTCAAGAAACCAATTTAACTTAAATCAGTTAAGTCTGGGCACTTTTACACATGCTCGGGGGGGTGGGGAGTGATGCTTTAATTAGATTGACTTTGAGAGCTATTCTAATTAAAGTACTGCCACATCTTGTGTGTCAGTGTCCCTGTGCTTCAAAATGGCAGAGGGGGCTCATTTCACTAGCTTTAGTTCAAGCATCCCCACTGATATTTTGAAGCACAGAGACACTGATACATTAGATGCAGGAGGTTGCTGGAGCATGGTAATCACCATGCTCCAACAGACTCAACCAAGTCTGCTCCAATGTACTGGAATTCCAGTGCAGCCTCCACGCTCATGTATAGGTGCCCTCCGATACTACATGCTTCCAGGTTTATCTTAAACCAGTTTCAGCCATTTTAAAAATTTAAGTGCACTGAAAGTTTTGGTTTATTTGCACTGAACTTCTGTTGTGTTACAGATTTGAACGAGTTTCTGATCACTTATACTGGTTTGTGTGTCATTCCTGTCCCTAGTCAGAAACTCCAGCTAATAAAACAATGATATAGTATATTTTCTTAGCAACATAGGTTGCCACAAATACATCAAACATCCTTTAATCTTGACACTGGCTTCTAACACAATATAATCAAATTGAAGAGCTTTATTTTCTTTCAAGAAAGATTCTCTAATGCACCACAATGAAGATCAGAGCCAAAAACACTGTTCTTCATAACCTAATCAAATTATAATGATGGAGAGTTTGAAGGGGCTGTAAGAGGTCATCTAGTCTAATTCCTTGCCCCTTCTCCTCTCCCCATGCCTAATTACAGTAATTCCTAGTCAATGTTTGTATAACCTATTCTTAAGGATCTCCAGTGAAGAAAATTCCACATGATCCCTAGCACCCCTCCCACTGTTTCACTCCCACGTCATTTGGAAGGTGTTTGTCCCCCCTTAATATTCTAATTTCCAAGATAAAACAACAACTTGAGCTAGTTTCTTCTTGTCCCTTCCCCATAAGCAGGGAGAACAATTGACCTCTTTCTATTTATCATCCCTCACCACCCTCTTCCATGCCCTTTCTCTTTTTCAAGTGTCCAAAAAAGTGTAAAGTTTTCCAGCTGAGGCCTTCTCTGCTCTAAGTGGAGTAGAATAATTAAATTCCATGTCTTACATGACATTTTATTAAACACCCCATAATATGATTTGCCTTTCTTTTTTCAACAGCATCCCATAGTCTTATTTAACATAATATGACCATCATTTCTGTCTGACAACGGTATTCATATAAGATACATAATGGATGATGGCTTCTGACCTGAACAAGGAAGACTGACATCTTACACAATAAAGGGTACTTACTTCATTGATCTTAGGAGGACAATTGGAAATATAAGGGTTTTTTTTTTCTTAATTATGCTTTTGTAGTTGCCCTCCCCTCCCTGATGTTCTTTCCATGCTGACCAGTAAAACACAACCAAAAATTACTATAAACCCAGTGTTACAGACAACCCCTTCGAATTCACAATACATAAAATAATGTCTGCCTTGGACTTAAAAAAGAGAGAGAGAGAGAGAAAATAAAAAAATAATAAAGAAGAGGATAACTCTGGACCTTATCTTCAAAATACCCTTGAGAGGTGGAGGAAGAAAAAATGTTTTTTTCAAAACATATTTCTTACAAAAACCAGGAGGCAGTCTGTAAGGGGTCATTGCATAATCAGACCAGCAGTGAAAAAACAGAGCAAGCCAATGGATTAGGAAGCAAAACAATTAAATACATATTTCTCCACATCTTTTCCATGAAGGGGAATGGTAAAATTCTTGACTCAAAGAGAATTTTCATAAGAAATTAACATGTAGCCTTAACAAACATTATTGAGCAACTTGAGAAATTCAAGGGCAGTAAATCACCAGGACCAGATGGTGCTGATGCGAAAATTCTGAAGGAAATGAAGTGTGAAATAGCAAAGGTAACAGTGAAGATATGCAATATATCCTTAATAAAACACACACTGTTCCCAAAGATTGGAAAGTTGTTATCTTTGGTTTAAAAAAAGAAGAAGCCATATATGGTCTCAGGGATTACAGACCATAGAGTCTCATTACTGCTCCCTGGAAATAAGTTGTGAATTTAATTAAGAACAGAATGGTATAATATTCATATTATTAAAGAACAATCAGGTATGGCTTCTATAAAGGCAAAACTCTGAAATGTCTTAGAATGGTGTTGTTATATTGACCATGCTAACAACATTTTATATGTGTACCAAATCAGCCATACAAATGTAGATATTTTCCAAATAGACTAATAGGGCATATTTACACACGTTCCAGAGGTAGTTGGGGGGTGGGGGGGAGAGGGCACTTTAATTGGAGTGGTCCCAAGAGCCACTCTAACTAAAGCACCTGCCGCATCTTGTGTATTCAGCATCCCAGGCTTCAAAATGGCAGTGGGGGCTTCTTTGATGAGCTTTAGTTAAAGTTCCCCCACTCTGATTTTGACATTCAGGGATACTAAATAAACTAGTTAGCACATTCCAGCAGGCTTGATTAATCAGCCTTGATTAATCAGTGTCCCTGCAGGTGTACAGGCACCCATACATACCAATGCAAAGAGAGTACCTCATCCTTTATTCCATGGACATGGGCACAAGGAAGGCAGTTCAGAGACTGAGGGATTGAAGAGCCTATTACCATATACAGGAAAAGAATGTATTTACATACCTTTAATTCATAAAAAGAACGGGTTCTTTGCCAACCTAGCAACACACACACAAATAAATTATATTGACTTAGCATAGATTTATTTTTTACTTTTACAAGTGGTCATAAAAAGGTGATTTGGAATAAGACCTCACCTATTTGAAAAGGTTGAGAAACAATGCTATAGAGAATCTACCATGTATACTCTTTAGTCTCTTTTTTCAATTGCCAGTATTTTCATTTGTTTCCTCACAGCTTGAAATTTTTGAAAAGTTGCTAGAAAGCCCTTAAGTAGTGAACATTCATCATTACTTCTTAGCACAACATCTTTCTTATCTTCATAACTAACTAGAACTATATTGAGATTAGTAAATCCATTTCAAGGAGGATTTTGCTATTTTGAATTCTGCTTTCATTGCAATTTGGCACAAAAGTACTTTTCTTTAAAAAACAAAATTGAAGAAAGTAAATGGGACCCCAGCTCCCTGAAGTTCTGTTTGGCTTAGTGCTCCAAGACTGCAGGAACTACACACCTGTGAGTTACTACGGCAGCCCAAACAGCAAACTATGGACTCTGTAAGCTCTGCAATCTCCAGCCTCTGAACTGTCTGCATGGCTGGTTGCCCTATATTGTAGAGCCTCAAAAATCTTAGGCCACAGTGAAGCTGTGAAGAAACCAGGAAGGTTTTAAGTAAAATGTAAAGAAACTGGTCCATCTCCACAAAATATGCCAATTTTAATTACCAAATTTATATAAAACACTGTAACAGCTCTATGTCTCACCGTGCTACCTGCCCAAGACTTGTTTTTGTTGGTTTATTTGTTTTCCCCTTTATGTCTTCCACAGCCTTTTTATATGCTTCCTTTTCACCCTCTCTATGTTCCTTTACTCTGCACTTATCATTCTGGACTCTTACAAGCAAGTGCTTTGTTAAGGACTGTCATTTTCTGTATGTCTTTGTACCATCTAGCACAATGGGGCCCAGACCCCAACTGACCTCTAGGCGCTGTTTCAATATAAATGTTAAACAAAAATAACAATATTTTCATATGAAATGCAATTATGTCACTAAAGGATTGAGTTGTCATTCAGGAGAGGATAATGCATTTGTCTGTGCTGTGACAGAATGAATAGTCTCTCTCATATAATAGTTATACAGTGCAAATGATCAGTATACTTTCACATTCTTATTAGCCTCTTTTGTAGATGGGTAATACATTTATAAATGTTTATTCTTAATATATTGAATGTTACAGATTCAAAACAAATTATTCTGTATCATGGTCTAAACAGTGAAGAGAACTTCAGTTATGAAGGCTGTTGAGTTTCACAATAATCACACATCTGTCTCCATATCACTTTTGTGACTGTACAATACACTTTTGTAATGCAAATATCATGGAGAAATGCAAACATAATACCGAGCTTAATTGCCTTATGAACTCTTTGTTCATTTTTCAACATGCATTTTACTCATTCAACTATTCATTAACAGATAGTTTGCTATGTGGAGATAATATTTCTAATGTATAATGCAATTTATAGAGTATAAAAGTGCTTACAGCACAGCACTGTCATATAGGTCACTGACCTATATGGAAATTTATGAAGAAAGCTTCATAGCTTAGGAGTGCCAGAGAAGAAGTGAGACGTGCCAACAATGCAAATAGATCATGTTTACCTACATAAAGGCCCTCTTTACAAATGAAATCCAAGTGAAAAAGCAATAAATTTCCATCTTTTCTTTCACAAGCACCCCATTATAGATACTTAGACAAACAAACAAGTAAATACAGCTCCTGGTGGTACTATTTATGTTTATCAGTTAGTGTGACACTCAAAGCTAAGGACTGACCAAGGGCATTTAAAAGAATATGTCTATGCTAATTTAAGTATTATTAGTACAACTGGGCACATCCACACATGCATTTTAATGCACGTTAGCCTATTTTAATGTGCATTAAAGCATCACAACAAAAAACATGCTCTTTAGCTAATGTGCATTCAAATAGACTAATGTGCATTTTTTTAGTAACTCACAATGAATGGCACTTTTACACATGCTCTGGGGTGGGGCAAGGCAGCGTTTTAATTAGAGTGACTCCGAGAGCCACTCTAATTAAACCGCCACAGCATCTCAGGTATCAGCATCCCTGCTCTTCAAAATGGCAGTAGGAATTGACTGATTGAGCTTTAGTTCAAGTCTCCCACTACCATTTTGAAACACAAGAACACTGATATATGAGACACAGGAGGCTGCTGGAGTGAGGCAATTACCATGCATTGCAGCAGCCTCCCCAGTCATGTACAGGCACTAAAAGGTACTAAATTTAATGAGCATTATCTAAAGCACATTAATTGAATATGAACAAGGAACCCTACCCATGGAGGAACCCCGGACAGGGGTAACCCAACCCCAAAGAAAAAACCCAGGAAAAGAGAAAAACTTACCCCTTCCAGGATGCCAAGGACCTGAAGGAACGCGCCAGGAGGAAACACGTGCACGGTTTATCAGCCACGCTTATCTGCAGCTGGAGCCGGGTGACATCTGCGGGAGATGTCACCCGGTGAAAATAAAAGCTGGCTCTAAGAGTGAGGAAATGGGGATGCTGGGAGCAGAAAAGGCTGCAGGCATCCCCCATGCCAGGTGCACCCAGAACCAGCAGGAGCAGGGCAATCTGACGCAGAGGCAGATGTTGGTGGCAGCAGTGGCTGCAAGGGTGTCCTGCACTGGCCACAGGCAGCGACACAGCGTGGGGCCAGAGACAGCTCAGAAAAGAGCCAAGGAAGTCCCCTGCTGGGATGAGGGCATGGAACTGAGACAGGAGGACACACTGGGCTCTTGCTACAGATCAAGGGGAAAGGAGGGCTGCTCGGCCCTACGATCCCTCTTCTTCTATAGTCCTTTTCTTCCTTTTTTTTTTTTTTTTACCTGTTTTTGCAGTCGGCCAGAGTGGCTCCTTTCTTTACCTTTGTTTCCTTTCTTTTCCTTGCTTTAACATAGGCTCACTGATTATTTTGTTGTGTCTTGCTTTGGAGGTTCCAACAGGGGAACACTGGTGGTGAAAAGGTGCAGCTATAGCTGACAGTGCCAATCAGAACCACCAGACTACCAGAGAAATGTCTCCAAGGGTGGAACATCCAGAGGCCCCTGGGTACAAACAAAACCAAAAGCAAAACCAATGAAAGAAAAGGGGGTGTGGAGATCTAGGACAGGCATCACTGGAGGGCAAGCTGTATAAAGATCCTGAGGCTCATCTCAAGGGCTGGCATATAGATAGGGTGTAGGGGAGGTGAAGCCCAAAGTACATTCACTGGGGGATGCAACAACTCTGGAGGTACCCTCAATGGGAGCCCCCACCACTGAGGATCTATCCGAAGTTGTGGCAGGTGAGTTTTGGGGTTTCTGCCGAAGTGATTGAGGGCCTCCCCAGGGTTCACATGAAGTCCCATCATGTCCAAGACCAGGTGCACACACCAAAGCAGCGCAGGAGCAGATAATTGAACTGAGATAGGCACAGCATAAATGCAAGCAAAAAGTATAGTTTTAGCAACATGAAATTGGAATGATCAACACTGCTGTTGATCTGCAAGCCACAACTGAAACATTCAGGGAATTTTGAACCTATGCCAGTGACTTGTGTTTTGAGCCACGTAATATTGTGAGGTGGACTAATGCCACATATTTAATGAAAACTTGAAAAATGTTTTAAACAATTTCTTGACATTTTAAAAGAAAAAGAGAAAGATATCAGAGATTTTTATAGACCAGTACAAAAATAATCTAATCTAATCTGACATCATAGCATGCACCATAATTAGCCAAGGATTCTTGAGTCAGGACTATATTCTGTAGTTAAAAACATGTTTTTTTGCAAAGATTTCAAGTGATAAAGACAAATTATTCAGGAGGGTCATTATCACCTGTGAATTGCAGAGATTAATATCTGACAGATTATATTGGACCATGAAGTCATTGTCTGTGTTAAATTCCTGGTAATTACAGCACTTATACACATGCAGGGAGACTGCTCCAATGCACTGGAAATCCAATGCATCAGAGCAGACCCAATTAATCAAGTCTGCTCCAGCACGTAAATTGACACGCACTGGCAGCCTCACACATCACAAATACTAGTGGCACAGCGCACATCAGCACTGAGAAAATGGTGGCAGTGTGCTTTGAACTAAAACACATTCAATGCATCATGAGCAGTTTCAAGGAGGTGATCCTCCTCCTCTGTGCAACACTGGTCAGGACACAGTTGGAGTACTGCATCCAGTTCTGGGCACTGCACTTCAGGAGGGATGTGGACAGCATCGAGAGGGTCCAAAGGAGGGCCACTCACATGATCAGGGGGCAGCAAGGCAGGCCCTACAAGCCCCTACAGGACCTGAACCTGTTCAGCCTCCACAAGAGAAGGTTGACGGGGATCTGGTGGCCATCTACAAACTGGCCAAGGGGGGCCAGCAGGCTATGGGAGAGTCGCTGTTCCCCTGAGGCCTACCAGGAGTAACAAGGAATAATAGTTGTAAGTTGACTGAGAGTAGATTCAGGCTAGATATTAGGAGGCACTACTTCACAGTTAGGGCAGCTAGGATCCTGAACCAACTTCCAAGGGAAGTGATGCTCGCTCCTACGCTGGGGGTCTTCAAAAGGAAGCTGGATAATCACCTAGCTGGGGTCATTTGATCCCAGCATTCTTTCCTGCCCATGGCAGGGGCTCAGACTTGATGATCTACTTAGGTCCCTTCTGACCCTACCAACTATGAAACTATGAATGTGCTTTAGTTCAAAGTGCACAGCCACTGATACACCTGTTCTGATGCAGCACTGGGAACTTTTAATTAGCATGGCTTGCTAATTAAAAGTGCCCGGTGCTGCGTTAGGAGCATGTGTAAAAATGCCCTTAATCTCCAAACAGTTAATGAATTTCTATTCCCATACCCTTCTTTCAAAGGCGTTTGATAGATTTCCTTTGAGCAGAAGAACAGTGAAGTCAGACAGGTCATGATTGTTTTCTGAAAAATATTCTCCTATATGTGCTTTAGTGTCTCTGTGTTTCATTTTCTTAGTGATCATTCCACCTGGTGTGATTTACTGTCTGGTTTCACCCACACAGGGACAAAAGCTAGGACCACCACAACCGCCGTCCCTCAGAGAGCAAACCCTCACAGTCCCGAAGATCCAACAGCAAAAGTAATCAAACCAGTGGACAAAGGAGAAGATATTGTCATCCTCAACCATGAAGACTATATCAGTGAGGCTAACTGACAGAAAAATTACTCCCTGTCTGACCTCATACTTATCAAAGGAAATCTACATTGTTCAAGTAAGATCCCCTTATCAAGCAAGCCAGACTGCTTTTCAGAACTCACCTCTTCTTATCACTCTATTAGTCCAACAGTTTTAAAGCCACTGTCAAACAGCAAGATCCCTAGTTACAGTTACTCACTAAGATTTTTTGAGCTTTGCTTAAAATGTCAGTGGGTCTTGGCAACTTCTTTTAGAACGCTTGGAATCAGGACTCATGGTAGAAGTGATATCTTACATTAGACCAACTAGATTTTTGCAACAAAAAAAATATTTAATTGCAAGCTTTTGGACACAAACACCCTTCTTCAGGCATAGGAGAAAAGATTGTAAAAGTTCTTCTGGGTAGGAATGAAAGTTCATATTTCATAAAATTGTTGAAAGTGTGGTAAAATCTCCCATTTGGAACAGTTCATTTTATATGCAGATTAGGCTCAGAGAAAAGTTGGAATAGTTTATTTATCTCAAAGCTGTTTGGTGGTATGCAGGATGTAGTCATTTTTCTTTCTGGTTATGGTTTCCTATTTCACAGAGAAATACAAAGATGGAATGCTCTTTTGCACAGGCATTTCTTATGTGACAAATTACCTCCAAAAAGGCAGGATCAGGGTCTCAGGTGGTGAAACTTGCTTCCTCCTTGTAAGATTATGAAGATTTCTTTTTAAAAATTGGCTAAAATTAGATATTTTCCATGTTTCAGGTATCCAGGTTTTAGCTATATTGGTCTAGAGGCAAAAGGAATCGGGACACTTGGACCTGGGGAACCAGAATGCTTAAGAGGTCTTGGGTAGAAGCCCATGCCTCCTGCTACAGAGGAAGACAGTCCATATCAATCTGACCAAGAGTCTTAAGCAAGTTTGTGGATGACACAAAACTGTGAAGTACTGTGAACACATTTGTCAGGAGGTGATGTGACTCCACCAGATTGTTGTTTAAGACATTAAGTGACATGGCTACCCGTGACTGGTATTCGGTGATGCAGTGGCAGAGGAATGAGACCTTAACCTGCACTATCATGCGGACAGTGCGTGATCGCTAGTAGCCTAACCAATCAGAAGTTGCCCCTAGAGCGTGACTGGCCGGACCAGCATGCTGAGGCCTCCAGAATGTTCCATCAAGGGGGGACCCTGATTGGCTAGGGAGTCTATAAAGGGGACTGCGCACCTCAGCATAGGGTCCCCATACGCTCCCGAACTCAGGAAGACAGCCTGATCACCTGTCTTGTCTGGATAGACCCCCTAGGCCTCTAGCTAGATTCCTAGCATAGGCTACCACAGCTTATAGCTAGACCATGCGCTATCCGGAACGCCCTGTGTGTTGCCCAACTAGGCATCATACTTGTACTGATAGTATTTTCAGCTGCAGTTGACCTTCACGATTACATCTTGCTTGTTACTCGCTGCTACCCATCATCTGTTCGTTCTCCGCACCACGTCGTCTGTGTCCACCTGCTACTGTAAATAGTCCTTGTAATTAGTTCCTGTATTCATCAAGTTGATTCAATTTGTTAGTCATCTTGTTGGTTTGTAAGTAAACTTATGAATTTTCTTCACCTACTAGTTGTCGCGCTTTTTTCCTCTCTCACACTTGGCATCCCCGAGCGTGTCTGGGTTGGGGTCACTGCTCAGTGACCCACTCGACACGCAACTGAGGCCATTTTCCAAACACCATCCTTGAATTATGGCCCACAACATTGAAGGATTTTGGAGACATAAAACTCCTTCTTGATCCCAAATATGGTGATCAGTCTGATCCTGAGTGGATGGGTAATACCCTCTAGCTAGGAACTTCTGACTTTGCTCCTAGAAAGAGATTCAGCACATTTCAGTTGAAGTCCCCAGCCTTAGCTGTAGCCAATTGTCAGCACTAGCTGGAAAAAATCAAAATTTCCTTAATGTCACACAAGGTTTAGCTGTGCGCAGAGGAAAAACTCACTTATCCTTGCAGAATCTAGCATCAGTAATCATCCTGTAGTCACCTGCCATGTCTTGTTGTTACTTCTAGGTATCAGGAGGTGTTCCCTTTTTTAAAAATTCACTTCAAGGATATATGCGACTTGTCTTCTCTGGGGCTCCAACCTAAGTTAGTTCTTCCTCTGCATGCAGCCCAACTGTGTGTAACATCGATGGAGATTTTGATTTTCTCCAGCTAGTGCAGACAGTTGGCTACAGCTAAGGCTGGGGACTTCAAATGGGATGGGCTGATTCTCTGTCTAGGAGCAAAGTCAGAGGGCCATAGCTAGAGGGTCTTGCCCATCCACTCAAAGTCAGACTGACTCCCATATTTGGAATCAAGGAGGAATTTTACCCCTTCAAAATCCTTCAACATGTTCATAATCCTTCTCAGTTTTGTGTCATCCACAAACTTGCTCAAGAAGATTGGTCAGATTGGTATGAACTCGGGAGGGTCTTGCCTTCCTCTGTAGTAGGAAGCGTGGGCCTCTACTCAAGACCTCTTGAATGTATGTTGACAACATTTTATAGAAGCAGCACATTGGCAGGACATTGCTTGCCATTACCTGTGACAGGTTAGGGTGTTAGGTCTATGTTGTGTCAGGGTTGAATGTAGTCTTATGTAGAGTTTAGATTATGGTTGTATGGAGTGGTTTGCATAGGGATGATCTTGCCTCAGGCAGGGGGTTGGATTAGATGACTTCTGGAGATCCCTTCCCGCCCTAGTTCTCTATGATTCTATTGCTCAGGCTGATTTTATGCAAAAAGATGTAGGATCTAAATCCTACATCATTCACAAATGTAGAATCTAAATATCACATGACATGCAGGTAATGTAACACAGACTGAAGTAAACTTGTCCAACTTTAATTTTCACATTTTATGACTGTCATTTTAAATTTGGACTATGCATCTTTAATACAGTTTCAGCAGAGGTTACATACATGCATTGTTTTTAAAGTATAAGGGTCAAACTATTGTACCTGTCCCTAAGGTTGCAGTTTAAATACATTCCACTGTTCATTTGTTGTATTGTACAGTAATCTTTGGGCTGTGTTAAAACCCAAATGTTGGGTGACAAGGAAAGGAAAGGAGATCATCACCTACTGTTTCCAGAAGACATAACTACCTAAAATCTTTTGGCAGCTTTGTAAGCAACAAGAAGCTGCTTTGATTGGCCAGTTCACTGCTGAATTCATGCATATTTCCCTCAATATTTGCAGTTCCTATTCCTAATGGAAGCTGACAGAATGTAAATGAGTTTCTAAAGGAACCAGCAAAAGTGGCAATTTTTCTCATTTAATCTTCAGATGAGCTGTCTGTCTCCCAGCTGCTGAGCTTCATTAGAATTCTGAAACTAATTTCACCTATCAACACATGATTATTGGTTTGAGTGAGGATTTTGGGCTACTCTGAGTAAAAATCACTCTAAAAAGGCAGGTTGGCTCAATAAAAAGAGAAAAGGAAAGGAAAAAAAAACTGGCACATTTTACAGCAATCCTGCTCCTACAGGGAAGAAAACTTAAATAGATTTAATAGATTTCACAGATATTAGGGCTGGAAGGGACCTCGGAAGATCATCAAATCGAGCCCCCTGCCCCAGGGGCAGGACATCAGCTGGGGTTAAAGGATCCCAAGCAAGATAAATATCCAAATCTCTCTTAAAGGAGTCTAGAGTAGGTGCTTGCACCACCTCTAGCGGCAGTCTGTTCCAGGCCTTGGGGACTCAGAGAAGTAAAGAAGTTCTTCCTTATGTCCAGCCTGAAACAGTCTTGAAGGAGTGTGAGTCCATTTGACCTTGTCATCCCTTGGAGCACTCTGGTGAACAGGTGTTCCCCCAGATCCTGATGTACACCCCTTTTATACTTATAGGCAGTCACCAGGTCCCCCTGAGCCTGCACTTTTCCAGGCTGAAGAGTCCCATGGCTGTCATCATAAGGCCTGTTCTCCTGCTCTCTGATCATGCACATGGCTCTCCTCTGGACTCTCTCAAGCTTCTCCACATCCTTTTTAAATTGTGGAGCCCAGAACTGGATTCATTGCTCCAGCTGTGGCCTCACCAAGGCCAAGTACAATGGGAGGATGACATTCTGGGATTTGCTTGAGAAGCATCTATGGATGCAAGTCAGAGTTTTGCTCACTTTACCAGCTGTGACATCACATTGGTGGCTTATATTCATCTTGTGGTCAATCATGACCCTCAAGTCCCTTTTGGCCCTAGCAAGTGTAGCATTGCTGAGCCTATGAGTGTGCCGTGGATTTTTTTCCCCAAGGTGGAGTACCTTGCATTTTTTGGTGTTGAACTACATCAGGTTTTCGAACATCCATTTTCTGAGCCTCTCTAGGTCAGCCTGAATCACCATCCTGTCCTCAGGTGTGGATGCTTTACTCCAAAGTTTGGTGTCATTGGTAAACTTGGCCAGTCAGTTTCTGATACCAAAGTCCACATCATTAAT
Source organism: Alligator sinensis (assembly GCF_000455745.1). Classification (NCBI taxonomy): domain Eukaryota; kingdom Metazoa; phylum Chordata; order Crocodylia; family Alligatoridae; genus Alligator; species Alligator sinensis. The sequence continues at coordinate 222,684 of NW_005843114.1, read as the reverse complement.
AAAGATGTTAAAGAGTATAGGCCCAAGGATGGAGCCTTGGGGACCCCACTGGTCATGGCACACAATAATGATTTACTTCTGTCAACTACTACTCTCTGGGTCTGACCTCGGAGCCAATTCCCAGGCCATCAGACTGTGATGCAGTCGAGGCTGCAGTTGGCCAATTTTTCCATGAGATGATCATGGGACACCAGATCGAAGGCTTTTTTAAAATCAAGATACACGACATCAATCTCTTCTCCCTTGTCCAGGTGATATGTCACCTGGTCATAGAAAGAGATGAGATTGGTCAGGCAAGACCTACCCATAACAAACCCATGCTGGCTGTCCCTCAAGATGCTGCCATCAGTCATCTTTTCTAGAATAGTCTCTTTGATATTTTTTTCCAAAATCTTTCCAGGGATTGAGGTCAAGCTGATTGGCCTGTAGTTTACCAGATCTACTTTCCTACCTTTCTTGAAGATAGGCATCACATTGGCCTTCTTCCAATCTTCGGGCACTTCACCTGAGCGCCACGAGTTCTCGAAGATCCATGCCAGTGGTTGAGATATGATGCCTGCAGTTTTTCTCTCAAAACTCCCATTCATTCTTCACTCACCCCTTGTCCATACCTCTCTCATGCCCAGAGCATACAAAGTTCATTCACTTGTGTCAAGCTAGAAGTATTACAGAATACAGTCAAGCAGCTACTTTCTAGAAGAGCAAAATCAAATCATTAAATTCATGCTAGATTCAACTTAACTATTTAAAGGTTTAACCACAAACCACACTTTCAGGATCACTCCCTTGAGGAGCAGCCACTCATCCTGAACTCCCCTCCCCTTCGGGTTGTGGTCCCTTAGGGCCTCACCAAGCCTCCTGAGCTTGTCAAAGTCAGCCTTCCTAAAGTTGAGGACTTCTGCATTGCTGACTTGCCAGCTTTATGGAAGATGGTGAAGGTGATCAGTTCATGGTTGTTGTCTCCCAGCTTTCCTTCAATCATTCAGTCACTGATTAAGTCATCTCCTGTTGCCAGTACCAGGACAAGCAGTGTTTTGCTTCTCATCAGTCCATAGACTTCTTGAGTCAAATACAGCTCATCCACACACATGAGGAAGCTTTGCAGCTGTTTGGATTTAGCTGAGTGCTCTTCCCATGAGAAGTCTGGGTTGTTGAAGTCTCCCATGACAACCATGCACCAGGAGCGTGCAGCCTCAGCCAGTTGCTTGGCGAATTTCTGGTTGAGCTCTCAGTCATGATTAGGAGGTCTGTAGGAGGACTCCTACCATTGTGTTCACTGTGCCATGTTCACCACAAGTTTTTACCCAGAGTGTTTCCAGTTGCCCACCCTGAATGTCAATGCCAGCTTTCAGGGACGTGTAGCTTTTCTTGACATAGACTCTTTCCTGTGGTTTGTTGGAAGAATTTCAGCCTTTCAGATGTTAAAGTTAAAAAAGTGTGCCATATGGGAGTGCTAATAAGAATCTAAAGTTTATATCTTGGGTAAAGTTTATATCTTGGGGGGGAGATCAGGCTCTCTGCTTTTTTTTTCTTCGGTGGAGCCCGCCTTCCCAGACTGCTGCCAGGCTGTCTGCACAGGCTTTCTGCACAGTCCCTGAGCTGCATGGAGCCCAGTGTTTTGCTCCGTGGCTGTAGTGCAGCAAACTAAAACTCCTCAGAGGTATTTTAGTTTGCTGTGCCCCAAAGTCATTTAAGGCACGTTACACTGCTGAATGTGCTACAGTGGCTGGAATTAAAGCTCAATACGCTGCCGACACATTCAAACAACAACATCATTAAAGCAGTGCAAAAGCATTTAACCCACTTAAACGTGTCATGCACATATGTCCCTCACTTCGTCTACACATGCCCTATGGTGATAGACCACTATATTCATTGATTATCCTGGTTTTGTAATACTCTCTCTCTGATAACATTACCTCCAATAAAAACTATTTGACTTACCTTCAATGTAGCAAGTTGCTTTGTTCATTTAGAATTCTAGGAAGAGTTTTTATGACACCAGAACTTTGCCTTCCGGTTGTATGCACATTCATGAATTAATTTTACTTATGTATTTCTTTGCAATTTGGACTAAGCAGGACAAAACTTCTGTAAAGTGGTATCTTCGACTAAATACATGATACCAAATCTTTGCACTGGACAACCACTTTGTGATGCTCTTACTCACACATTTATTGCAAAGAAAACTGTTCTTTTTCATTTGCTTATCCTGGTGGTTTCTCTTTATGACTTAGTCAGTGTTCATAATAAGATGCATTTCAATTCTTGCTCTGCTAAATAATGTTCATTTAGGAAGCAAAGTTTTCACTGATCTTGAAAACATTGACTGCTCTTTTAAAATCAAGTCCATTTCTCTCAATAATTTTGCTCTGACCTGGTTATTAGTTATATCACAAATAATTGTCTCTGTTAGTCCATCAGCTAACAGTACAGACTTAGCTGCATTGCATAAGCCTAACAGAATGGCTAACGGTCTCAACTGGCAGCTTCTTTCTTGAAAAAAAAGTGCGTTTCCCATATGACGCTTGTTCATCACAATATTCTTGAATCTTTTCTAATTTTCTTTGCTTAGCAAAGGCTTCGTGCTTACAACAGAATGCAGCTCTGGGCCTGCCGGGTAATATCCTGTAGGATTTCAACTCCAAATTTATTTTCAATGCTACTTACCAATGCTATGGACAAGTTCACTCCTGGAAACCTAAACTGCTTATGCGGCTGCTTTTGCTCAATTTTTACCAAATATTTTACTTTTTTTCTAACAACTTGTAATAAAAGTGTGACACACAAGCCCAAGCTGACCTTTACTTGCTAGACTTTAGTCACCAAGTACAGAGTAGGAATGCAAAAGATTAAATGTCATATGACAGAGGTCAGAGTGCACTTGATCCATTGGCCACATACTGTACAGCTAATAAAAAAAGGGGGCAGAAAAAAAAGAAAGTCACTATCAAAGGTTATTGATCCTTCTGTCACTGCTTATGCAGGGGCTCTACTGCAGTTATCAGTATTAATTGACTAAGGAAACATTTGACACCCCCAAAATGTCTCTATGCATCCTTTTCAAGCCCATCACCAGTAAACAAAATGATTTTGGTAAAAAAAAAATAAGCCCAAAAATAAGGGCTAAAGTCACAAACGAAGTCCAAGATGTTGCACTTGTTTCTTGTTTTAATCTGAAGATACTCTGCTAGAAGGTGATTGAAAAGAATGGAATGTAAACATTAAGCAGGACCGTTCTAACATCTGGTTTATCCTGAAATGAATGGTGACAAACATTGACATTATCCCATGAGTTTGTTTAGCTGTAGCCTAATAGATGATTGATTTAATTGTATTAGATGACTGCTAAATTTTCTAAATAATATTCTCTGAAACTATTTCTCTGAAGATTTGTAACTGTATTGTACAGATCCTGTATGTATTGGTGTAATTACCATAATTAAAACAACCATGTTGTTTCTTCCATGACTTTATGAACATGTTATTCCTGTATACATTTTCTGCATGATAATGCACCCAGATCATTCTTATTCCATACTTAGCAAGCAATTTTAACAGGACAGTTTTTCATTTACCATGTTCATATGTTAAGTGTAGTGTAGTTAATAACCCATAAAGTATCTTAACACTCAATTTAAGTAGCTTCAAAATCATATCTGTCAACTATATAACAAACTCTGCTGGCTGCAATTGTTTCAACAGGTATAACACTATTGATCATTTTCCATAGAATATTAGTATTAAAAGGGTTGGATAATAAATATTGTACAGGAGCCACATCCCCAAGAAGTGTTTCAGCCCTTTCCCTTTCTGTCTCCACTGCTCACTGCCCCTCTTCCTTAGAAATAACATCTGGGTTCTTGTTTCTTGGTGCCTCACGCTCATATTTAAACTGACTCTTGACTGTGCAAGATACACAGGGGAAATCAAATATAATACTACACACTGATATGGAGAGTAAAATACCAAACACAAGTAAAAAATAAGGTAAATAAAATACACTTCAACAAGGTAAATATATGCCATAAATAATTTAATAGATGTCATAGATGTCATAGATTTCATAGACTTCATAGACATTAGGGGCTGGAAGGGACCTCAAGAGATCATCAAGTCCAGCCCCCATGCCATAGGTGGGAAGGCAACTGAGATCAAGAGACCCCCGCAAGAAATAAATCCAAACTGTTTTTTGAAGGAATCCAGAATAGGTGCTTGCACCAACTCTGAAGGGAGTTTGTTCCAGACGCTGGACACACACACCATAAAGAACTTTTTTTCTAATATCCAGTCTAAATGGGCCTTCCTGGAGTTTATGGCCATTAGACCTTGTTATCCCTTAGGGAGCTCTGGTGAACAGATGTTCTCCTAGGTCCTGATGTACCCCTCTTATGAAGTTGTAGGCTGCTACCAAGTTCCCCCTGAGTCTTCTCTTCTCCAGACTGAAGAGTCCCAAGTCCCTCAGCTTCCTCTCATACGGTCTTCCCTCCAGGCCTTGGATCATACAAGTGGTTCTTCTCTGGACTCTCTCAAGCTTCTCCACATCCTTCCTAAAGTCGGGGGCCCAATACTGGATGCAGTACTCCAGCTGTGGTCTTACCAGGGCTGAGTAAAGTGGGAGAATGACTTCCCTGGTTTTGCTTGAGATGCATCAGTGGATGTATGCTAGAGTTTGGTTAGCTTTGCCCACCACCGCAGCACACTGGTGGCTAATATTCATCTTGTGGTCAATCAAGCCCCCCAAGTCCCCTTCAGTCGTGGTGCTAGAGAGCGTAGTGCTGCCAAGTTTGTAAGTATGCTGAGGGTTCTTCCTACCGAGGTGCAGCACCTTGCACTTCTCTGTATTAAAGGCCACTTGGTTTTGGCTGGCTTACCTTGAGAGTGTGTTCAAGTCAGCCTGTATCTGCAGCCTGTCCTGCAGTGTGATGGCCCTCCCCCATAATTTGGTATCGTCTGTGAACTTAGCCAGTTCATATCTGACTCCCGAATCTAGATCATTGATGAAAATGTTAAAGAGTATTGGCCCAAGTACCAAGACCTGGGGGACTCCACCGGTAACACTGTGCCACGTTGATTTGCTCTCTTCAACTAGTACTCTTTGGGTCTGACCTCGTAGCCAGTTGCCTCACCATCGGACTGTATGATGATCTAGGCCACAGTTCCATCAATTTGTTATAATTGTATAACAAATGGAGAGAACTCACTGGTAACAGGAAAAGAGGAGGAAAGGGTTAAGTTTAATAGTCAATAGCAAAAGAATTCACTGCTTAGTAATATTCACAAATTCCTCCAATGGCACACAAAATTCTTTGGGTAGATGTGACATCTTTTATTAGACCAATTAAATGCTTGGAAACATTGTTCTTTGCAATCTTTTGGGCACAAACACCCTTCTTCAGGCAATAGGGAGAGTCTGTGGTGTTTGTGTGCTCTCCTGGGTAGAATAGAAGCCAATATGTAAAATGTACGTCTGGAGTTATCAGATGGCAGGCAGCTTATAATGTGCTATAAATCCAATGTCTATATTTAGTCTGTGATTTTTTGTATCCAATAGATTTATGAAGTGATGTTCATAGCCTTTTCTACAAAAGGTGTTTTTTTTAATTCCCTTTGAGGATTAGAATTGAGAGATTGGTTAGAGAAGTGAGCACCCACCAGTAATTGGGTATTTTTGTCTTTGACAGATCTTTTCTGTGTGTTCACTCTGGTATGCAGTTGTTGTTTGGTTTCTCCTACATATTTTCCATCAGGGCATTTGGTGCACCAGATGAGATTTATTACATGCCTGGAGGTACAAGTGTAAGATCTAGGAATGGTAATGGTACTGTTGTGGGGAGTAGTTATTGTTGGAGTGGTGGTGATGTTGGCAGGTTTTACGGTTTTTGTCTCAGCATGGTCTGGATCCATTTTGTGTACCTTGGGCCATAGGAACTTTGCTTCTGGTGATGAGTTTGGTAAAGTTCAGTGCTTGTTTAAAGGCTAGGATGGGGGCTGCTGGAAAGATCTCTTTAAGAACTGGGTCTTCTCCTAGCATGGGTTGCAATTGTTTGAGGATTTTCCGTATGGGTTGTGGGTAAGGATAGGATGTCATAACCAATGGTGTGCAATTCGTGAGGATTTTTGTTTTGTACTGCAGCAATTCTTTGCATGGTATCCAGGTTGTGCTGTCAGAAGTGTAATCTATCTCTCGGGAGGAGTGTACTTGTTAGGTGAAAGGCCATTTGAGATTTTCAAGGTGACAATCACGCATATTCTCCTAGGTGCAAATTTGTTGGTATCAGAGGGCGTGGCTGTATATTATAGCTTTCTTGGTGTGTTTAGAGTGATTGCTGGTTCTGTGTAGATATGTAATGTTATTCTGTGGTGTATCTTGTATATGGTGGTTTGTATTTTACCATTCTGGATACTGATAATAGTGTCTAAGAAGGAAATGGTGGTGCTGGAGTATTCAAGAGATTCTGATGGAAGTCTGATGGAGGAGTGATGGTTATTAAATTTGTGATGGAAATGATGAAGATGTCATCTATATATCTTAGGTATAGCATGGGTTTTATGGTGCAGTTCTTGAAGAATTCTTCTTTAAGGTGGGCCATAAAAAGATTGGCATATTGTGAGACCATTTTGGTGTCCATAGCTGTGCCATGGTCTGGAAGAAGTGTTGGTTATTGAAACTGAAGGTGTTGTGTATGAGGATGAAGTGTATAAGTTCAGTAATATGTTTAGGCCTGTACTCTGAGTTGTAATCTTACTGTTGTAGATATGTAAGGCAGGCTTGGATGCCATCCAGGTGTAGATATTGGTATATAGGCTGGTGACATCCATGGTGGCTAGGAGGGTATTGCTGGTAATGTTGTCTATGTTTTTAAGTTTTCATAGAAAGTCTGTTGTGCCTTTGACAAAACTCAGTCTTTGGGTGACAAGCGGTTTTAGGATGGATTCAACAAAACCTGATATTTCCTTGGATGCCTGAGGCTGCAAGTAGGTCTGAGGGGGCATGTGTAGAGGCCCCAGGAAGGGGGCAGGTACCCTAGCCTGCAAAGCACACATCCTGGACCGCTTATATTATGTTATGGCCTAGGGTCTCATGTTTAAGTTGCTGTTTATAAATACCGGTCATTTGGGCTGAGGCTATTGAGGAAGGAGGAGGCCTCATTGGGGACCCACTATGGTGTGGCAACCCCAGTGCCAGAGAAAGACACAGCGATAAGAGGGTGAGCAGACCCCAGCACCAGAGGGTGCACTGCCAAAGGGGGTAAGCAGACCCCAGCACCAGTGTGGGGTGTAGAGACAGGGCTGCAGAGAGCCCAGTGCCAGTGTGGGGCACAGAGATGCGGCTGCAGAGAGCCTAGTGAGGACAAGAGGCCCAGCTGGAGCAAGGCCCCATGAGAGACAACTTTTAAATATGATCTGTGAGGCTTGGAGCATGGTAAAGGAGTGGTTTTGGAGCCATGCATCTAGCCCATAAGGCTGAGGGTGTCCCATGCAGCATCCATTTTGAAAAGGGACCCTAAAGGGGTCTAAAAACTCACAGGGTTCAGTGGGGTCCAGCCAGACCATGTCCAGAATACAAACTCAAGGGCAGCCTCCCAGTGTATTAAAATTACCAGCAAGACATGACAGAAGAGAAAGAGGGTGCCCATTGGGCAAGATTGGTATGGTCAAGGAGCCCTAGAGGTATCACAGCCATCCCTGAGGACCCCATCCCATGACAGGCACCCTCATGCTCATTGTAATACCAGTTTACTTTGCATCAAAGGCAGGGCAGGAAAGACTGGGCAGACCAGTACTGTGACTGGGCCTGGGAGATTGCCCTATGTCACAGATGGATTCTATTAAACCTGACATTTCCTTAGTTAGGGTTCCATGGGTAGCTGTTATACAGCTGCCTGGGTTTGCTTGTTTGTGAATTTTAGGGAGCATGTAAAAAAAATACCTGGATTGGGTAGTGGGGGGTGGGGATCAAATTCTGTTGTTTTTCTTGTAGTTCAGACGAAATGATTTGATGGCAGTTTTGAGTTTTAAGGTGAAAAGGGGCATTGAATCTTCCTCTAGTTTTTTGTAGTAGGTGGTGTCAGAGAGTTGTCTGTTGCCTTCTTTTATGTAGTCTTCCTGGTATAAGTATAGCTCTTCCTTTAACTGCTGGATTTATTACTATTTAGTGGCTGGATCTTAGAGATTCTATGGCCCTTCTGTCTGGGTGTGTCTACATGTGTATTTACGCACATCTAAACTTAAAGCACCTTTGCTTAAGGCACATTAAGGCAATTTAGGCATGTGTCTACACATGGACATGCTAATGCACATTAAGGTGCATTAAATTTAGGTGCAAATAGCTAAGTCACATTAGCCCACATGCAAGCGTGCTAATGTGCATTAACACAGTGTGTGTCCATTTACGGTCTACTGTGACTTAGATATTCACACCTAAATTTAATACTTGCTTTATGCAGGTATCAAATGTAGGCAGAATTAGCCTAAAATCACCATTTTTAAGGGGCATTATGGGTGCACAAATTTGGCCACGTGCCCTTAATGCACTTTAAAAATGGTGATTTTAGGCTAATCCCACTTAAAAGAGGCACATGTAGATACATCCTCTAAAAGGGAGAGATTGTTATGGTGGTACTTGTTGTTGATTATTTTATTGTTCATTTTTTCCCTGAAGCAGTCAATGTAGCAGTTCAGGCTTGAATTTTGTCCATGGTAAGTTGTTGAATCTGATGGTTTTTCAGATTTTTTTGGTATTAATCTTTTTCTCAATTTTGTCACAGGATGAAGTGTTGTTGAAAGTGGATTCATTTTGGTTGTGGACTTATCCTTGAGATGAAGGCGTCAGAAAAATTCTTCTAATTCTACACCTTGTAAAAGTTATGTTATCCGGCATCTTACAAGCCAGCATGCTCTACTAACAGGCATGCTAGCTTGTAAGATAAAGTGAAACCGGAAGTGGCCACGGTGGGCACTTCTGGTTTCTCTGAGCCCCCATAGCTCAGGGCAGAGCCCCCATGGCCTGGGGCCATAACAGACTGTGTGGGGCTGTGCGGGACCCAACTCCCTGTCCTGCAGGGCCCACAGTGCCCTGTGGGAGGTCTGGCGATGCGGTGGGAGGGGTGGAGAGACACCCCAGATTGGGAGTGAGAAGTGGCAGCTGGGGCCACTCAATTAACCAGCATATTTTGTTATCTGGCATCCCCCGTTCCCAGGGGATGCTGGTTAACTGAGTTTTTACTGTATCGTATTATGGTATTTTTCCAGACAGAAATTAAGGCCTTTAGAGAGTACAGAGCACAGAAACAATTGCCCTCTCTCTTTTTTAATTTTCTATTTGGTTATCTATGCAGATACAGATAGCACAGCACTATATAGATGACACAGCACTTGACCATCTCCCTGTATACCTAGAAAAGAGAAAGGAATTGGAGGGGTCTGTGAATGTTAGAAGGAAATGCATGAAGCACTGCAGTATTGTCATACTGGCCAATTTAAACTAAAGTCATGTTAGTTTTTAACCACCCTGCATAGTTCAGGGTCTTCTGATTCTTGTTCTATTTCTTCAGGATACTGTCAGCTCAGTCCTGGGTCTGCTCTTTCTATCCCTCTTCTTGTGGTCAATACAGTGGTAGAGTCCTTGAAATTTATCAGGGACTCCTTGAAGTGTGCTGTCTCTCAGATTCACAACTTAACACTTTCATCTTGTGAAGTGAAGCTAAGCTGCTGAGCACTGACATTGGTCAAGATGGCTGCTTATCCAGATCACTCCCATGAAGACATCTTCCTATTTGCTCCAGTAGGGGCTTCCTAGCTTCTTTCTTCCTACCCTCCCCCTTTCCAGTGATTTTACATTTGCTGAAAATGGGATCACAGAGTTCTGGTAGTCCTCTTAGTCACAGGCCTTTGGGCAGGGCCTGCTAGAACATGTCAGAGAGGGCTGTGTGTCCTACCACTGTGAAAGCACACCTAACCCATTATCTCCTGCTCCCACTATACCACATGATGAAACCATTTTTTTGAGCAGCCATTACAGTGTAGCTGTTGCCACTTTTGTGGGCACACCCAACACTGCAAATCTGACAGTGGCACTGGGATCGTCTTGACCACACACCAAAAATCATCTCCATGACTGTTTTGTGTGCTGCAAAGGGAATTGGATCAAACGGGCAGGACATGGTTTTCCTGGCAGTGTATTCTTAGTACCATCTGATACAGTGCAGATATGCTCCAATCATCTGATACAGTTGGTTGTACTATCCAGGCAGATAGTACAACAAAGGAGATTAGTACAACAAAAACTACAGCATCCTGTGAAGAAACCTATCAAATGAGCAGTAAGCTCCTCAAAGGTGATCCCAGTTAAATTTCTGTAATTAAAACAGCAAATTGAGAATTGGAAAACTTATAAAGTGATGCACAACATGAAGATGAATTCAGAACATAAACATCTACATGCAAGATGTCAAATTTGCTCTCCCCCTCAAACCAGATACAGGCCCTGGGGCTCTTCACAGGCTGGATGTAGACATGGTTAACAGAGCTGCCGCTCATCCCCTATTCCTGACAAATATCCCCAATAGGGCTCCATGACCAGCAAAAGGCCCCACCCTTGCATGCCATGACTCCAAATTCCTGGCGCCTCTGGGAGCCCCATGGGCCAGGTGATGCAGCTCGGTGGGCCATATGTTTGATGTCCCTATTCTACACCAAATTTGCATATTATTTCAAAATTGATATTCACCAATAACATCTAGCAAACTTTCCCCCCAGGCCAGTTAGAAAATAAATACCATTTTATAATCAGCCGGAGTTATAACAGATCTTCTGCTTGAATATGATATACAAATAAAAGGACTGTTTTCTCTTGCAGGGTATCTATCTTTATGAGTTTTCACCTAAATGTATGTATTTCACAGGACACACTTAAAAGTGTGAAATTTAGATTGTATGTTTTAGAAAACCAGATAAGTTTAACTTAATGGCAGCAAATGTCCATGTTCTCTATATAAGAGTGTTTGTATCTCACCTTCCAATTATGACAACATTTGCTTACTTTAGGAAGGAAAGGAAGAGCAACAATATTACAGCTAAAGGAAGACAGACATGAGTTAACTAAGTAACCTAGAGGATTAGACACTCATCATTAATAAATAGCATTGGTTCACAATGATACAAATTAATTCCATTTTTCCCATTTTTCAATTCCAATAATAAATCTTCATGCCTCTGTATGATTACAGGTGCTTGACTGATAGTTAAATCAGGAAAAAATTATCTACAGTACACAACATTTTTCTATATAATCATTAATGTCTCCTGATGATGATTTTTCTTTTTACTGTGACCCTTCAGCATAATCTTCACTTTTCTTAAAATAGCTATATTTACTCTCTTGTCATGTCATGTATTAGATCTGGACATAATTTGAAAAACAACCACATCTTCAAGCCTTAGCAGTGTAGAGACGTTGCATTTCAACAGAAAATAGACACATCTGGCATAGATCCCAATTCTGTAGGAAACTCACCACGGAGTTCATTACAGGTTCAGGTCCTGTAATACACACTGGGAAGCAATGGGAAGACTTCTCATTTTTTTCCAAAATGCCAGGGATCTGTGAGTATGATCTGTCTAAAGGTAGCTGCAAATGCTTAAACAGAGTTGTCCAGCTTCTTCAGACTGAATCCACAAAACTTTTTTTTTGTTCCCATAATCAGTTCTGGAACACCGTCTGAAAAGCTAGAGAACGCAAACACAGATGTGTATGAATAAGGGAAAAGACTAGAAATAAAGATTTTTGTGGCATCGGACCAGTTTCAACAAGTTTGTATTGGCAAAAATGAAGGAACAAATGCCATATTCTGGAATCTGTGAAATGTCTGATATTAAGGAAAAATGCTGAAGTAGGACATCCATGATTCATGCCTCTTTCTCTATGTTCATGCTGGACCACAAACCTGTTGTTAAATTCCACTTACGTAAATGAGTCTCATGAACTGAACTTCTATTTTTTCCCCCACTCTTCCCTGGATTATAGAACCCTTAAATGTGAAACTGCAGCTTTTTCATAGTTGATAAATGTCATTCACAGTGGTAGGTTATAGTTATCCGTCTGCTTAATTAGTTCATTTATCAAATGGATGTGTTCCATTGTAGAAATGCCTGATTAAAAGCTTGCCTTTTCTGTTGGTTGGTTGGAGTCCAGCTCTGCTGCAAGTCGATTTTATAGTAACCAGCCAAAATCTTTACATAATGAAGACATGAAGCTGATTGATCTCCAAGTCTTCCTGTCATGTACACAAGAATGCTAACAATGGCAATTTTTCTTGACATTATAGAAAATGAGGAATTTCCATATGTTTGTATCTCCAGGTCAGCTGTTCCATTCTCACTATTACTATGATCGTGTTACCCAGCTGCATAGTCTATAAATGCACAGTGAGAAGGTTTCCCAAATAACTTGTATGCTACAGATAAGATGCAGAAAAGATGAGGGGAAATAAAATAGACACAGAAAAGTAAAATGACTAGCTAAAGTCATTTCCTGGCAGAACCAAGAATAGAAACAAATCTCTCTCCCTCAGTCCTCTAGACCACACCAAGAAACTTCTTATATTCTCTGAAAGGTGTTGTCTGAATGTCTCAGATTGCTTACTCGTTGACATTTGAGTGAACATCTGCTGTTACCTCAGCAACAGTTGTCTTCTATTTTGGTGTGCATAATAGGGGTGTAAGAAACAGCACCATTCCAATCTGACTTCCATTTTGATGACTCAATGGAACATTATTTCGTTTCAAGATTTGTTTAGTTTCAAAGGCACAGTTCCATTTCGTTTTGTCAAAACTGTTTTGCTGTTTCAATGTTTCACCCATAGGTTATTATGGGGAAACATTAAATGCAGCAGGAAGGCAGATCGTGGGCTCACCCACACTCCCGGGAGGGCTGCGGGGGCTGTGCTGGAGTCCACCTGGGGGAGCAAGCCCCCAATCTGCCTCCCAGATGACAGAAACCGGGTGCTGCCACCTGGGACCGGTGCTGGAAAGATCGGTGCTGCTGCCACTCACAGGCAGCAGCACCCAGCTCCTCTCATCCAGCAGGCAGATCGGGGGCTTGCCCACAACCCTGGGAGGGCTGCAGGTTCTGTGCTGGAGTCCTCCTCAGGGTGTGGCCCCCCTAATCTGCCTGCCAGATGACAGACAAGCGCTGGGCACAGCCTGCACCCAGCACTGAGACTGGTGCTGCTGTCGGTCCCAAGCAGCAGCACCTGGACCCTCTCATCCAGCAGGCAGATTGGGGGCTTGCCCGCACCCCCAGGAGGGCTGTGGGGGCCGTGCCAGAGTCCTTCCAGGGGTGCGGACCCCCGATCTGCCTGCCAGATGACAGACCAGTGCTAGGCACAGCCCTCACACAGTGCCAGGAAGATTGGTGCTGCCGCTGGCCTCAGGAGGCAGCACCCAGCTCCTGTCACCTGGCAGGCAGATTGGAGGCATGCACCCCTGGGAGGACTCCAGCACAGCCCCTACAGCCCTCCCAGGGGTGCTGGTGGGCCCCTAATCTGCCTGCTGCCTGATAGGAGTTGGGTGGTGCCAGCTGGGGCCAGCGGTGCGGGGGCAGATCAGCTTGTGTGGGGACCTGCCCCCACACCAATCCCCACTGTGTCTAGTACTGGTCTGTTATCTGGCAGGCAGATTGGGGGCCCAGGTGCTGATGTTTAATCAAAGGCTACCATGCCACTGTTTGCTCTAAGGTATTTCCCTGATATTGCTCTACCCTGTACCCTATTCCAAACCTACTCCTTGAAACCAATAAAGTTCTCCTTTGTACCCAGTGTGGGAAACTTATTGGGAGAGGGTCTAGATTATGCCTTGGGGTCCCCTTGGTTCAGCTGACTAAGGGAGACCTCTATTTGTGCTTCAGACTGAGGGAAGCATCCCAAGTTCTTTCAGTGGGTCAAGTAAGTATCCGCAAGGAGTACTAGACGCATGTTTCCCAGAAGGCGCAGGTCCAGGATCAGTCCAGACTCTGGATGGTGGTGGCATTAACCCAAGGCTTGTGGTTGTGCTACAGGAAGGGGGTCAGCTGGATGTGAAGTGCCCCCAGGGAGGCACTTGGAGCCTGGAAGGTGGTTGGGCACAGTGAGGTGGATGGCTCAACACAGGAGCACCCCTACTGGCCCATCACAATGCCATCCATGCTAACAAAGTGTGTACTGCAATACACTATATCTAGCAATGAACTCAGCTTAAAATAAGCTCCATTTGGTTCTGTATGGCTTACAGAATTGCAAACCTAATAACCTGAGTTTGGCACATGAAATAACAGGTCCAGTAGCAAGCATTTTGAATAAATCTTCTATGCTGGTCAAAGTACAGTGGAACTGGTGTATATCATATGTTGTTCATATTCAAGAGGGGGAGCAATACAGATAAATACAGGCCCAACTGCAGTCTATAGTATACAAAGCTACAGAACAAATTTTACAGGAAGCATAAATCAAAGACATGAAGGTAAATGAAAAATAAAAGAAAATGAAATAGATTTACCAAAATGGGAAATTCTGCCGAACTATCTAACTAACTATCCAGATAGTAGAAAACTGATTGGCGTATCTTGGAGTTGTCAACTAGGGGTACGCATAGCCCTGGGAGGGGACTTTGAAAGGTCCCAGGGAGTACGCAGGGGTAGGTGGGGATGGAGTGCCACCACCCCATGCCGCCACCTCACAGGAGCAAGGCCGGGGCAGGGCAAGAGCAGGGCTGCACAGATGTGCTTCTGCTGCTCTGCCAGTCATTATATCCTCGCTCTATGTCTGGCTACTCCCCCCCCCACTACTCTGGATCAGGCTGTTTGCTACCCAGCCTCCACTTCCAGCCACTTACCACCCTCCCACCCGCTTCACGTCCAGCCACTCGCCATCCCTCCCAGGGGTACACTTACTAAAAAGGGAGCCACCAGGGGTACACTTATCTAAAAAGTTTGAAAACCCCTGTTCTAGACAAAAAAAAATGCAGTAGGTCTCATCTAGTTGGGATTCAGTAAAGCAGTTGATATGGTGCCACATGGTAAATTATTAAATTGGAGAAGATAGCAATTAGTTGAAGATTTTTGAAACAGGTAAGGGACTATGTAAAAGGGAACTGACCACAGTACTTTTAGAAACAGAAGTTTCAAGTTGAAGGGATATTAGTAGTAGAGTTTCTCAAGAAGTAGCCTTGGGACTGATCTTCTTAAATCTTTTCATTAATAAGAAAGGAAGGGAGACATGCCTGGATAACTATGCTGAGGGTAAATAGCCACAGAGGATGGTTCGGAGAGCACAAGAATAGAGTGTGGAGTAAGGTAGGACACTTAAAGCCACACCCTAGTTGTCAGAAGGCAGCTTCTCACCATTCTGAATGACATCAAAAGTTGTGGCGGACAAGAATGAGGAAGGTAACCGGCAGGGTGGCCAAAGTACCTAAACAGACCTTATCCATATTTTGGGGGTGTTGATTGTAGCTGTGTTGGTCTAAGGACATAGGTCAACAAGGTTCTTTGGGTAGATGTGATATCTTTTATTAGAACAACTAAATAGTTGGAAAAATTGTTCTTTGCAAGCTTTTGGGCACAAAAACCCTTCTTCAGGCATAGGGAGAGTCTGCTGGTGTCTCCCTCAGCCTTTCCTCATATGGCTTGACTTTTAAGACTCTGATCATATGGTTGGCTCTTCTTTGGTCTCTCTCAAGCTTGTCCCTGTCCTTGTCAAAGTGTGGTGCCCAGAACTGGATGCAGTACTCCAGCTGAAGCACAAAAGGGCTGAGGCCTAAAAAGTAGTTAGGCATTCCTAACTATCATCTTTCTTAAGTAAGAATTTAAAAATCCACATACCTCATGGAACAAGTAAGGATAGCTTGCTGTTAGGGTATTCACCTGGATTCAAGTCCTTCCTGTACCTGATTGGGAGCCAGGGTTTGAATTATCACATCTCTGAGTACCATAATCATTAGGGCTGTGAGAAGTGGCCATGTCTCATTTCAATTTCGGATTCGGCTATTCGGAGGACAGTGATTCGTTTTGGTGTTTTGGATCACTGCTCTGTTTCGATTCAGCTAAATCCATTCAGGAGTTTTGATGCTGTTTTGGAGATTTGAATTAGCCGGATACAGGCCGGCACAGGTGCAGGTTCTTCTCCCCAGGCCTGCCCTGCCCAGCCGCATACCATGGCTGGCCCCAGCCTAGTCCCGGCACTTAAAAATCCAAAAAAACAAAAAACAAACAAAAAAAGCCCTGCACTCACTGGTTGGGTGATTGGGGCCTCTGGGCACTCATGGAAGAGCCCCCCATGCAGCGCAGGGCAGTGGGGGGGCAGCACGGAACACCCCCCCTGCCTGACACCCATACAGCAGCTGCCCTATGGTGTGGGTACAGCGCAGCTTGACAGAGCACCACATACTGTATAGGTGCTGGGGCTGTTGGGGCTGAGTGGTGCCAGGTTCCGGCTGACTGCTGGAGCTGCCACAGCTCCCAGACAGCATGAAGTGCCCTGCTGAGTCGGGTGGCACTCACACAATGCAAAAGCTGCCGCACAGGTGTCGGGGGGGTTGATCCCTGCTGACCCCCACCAACATGCGCTGTGCCATGAGTGCCTATTGGCCCTGATTGCCGCTGCTGTAAGACTTTTTTTTTTTTAAACTGCCAGGACTAGGCTGGGTCTGAAAGGGATGGGTCTGGGCAGGGCAGCCATGGGGGTTTCTGCCATGGCTCCTCTAGCTGTGCCTGCCTCTGCCCCACCCGCCATGGCTGCCCTGCCCATCCCCTGCCTGGTCCAGCCTATTCCCAGTATTAAAAAAAAATCCATCTGTCCCACCTTCCTTGGACACTTTCTTTAAGAAAGCAGACAAGACTCCAGAAAAAAACTGCAGCCAGAACTCCTAAAAAGACTTCAGCCAAGAACCCTTCAAAAAGTCCAGCTAAGTCACCTCAAAGAACTCCTTCCAAATCAATATGATTGCTATTTACAATATAAATACTTTAATGTAGCTACATTACTCATCTATGATTGACTGAGTACACAATTCTCAGTTATTTTTGGTGAAAATAGGGTATCGGGCCTTGGTTCAGGAACCAATCCCCCATTTATAACTTTATTTCCTATGGGAAAATCAGTTCTGAGTTATAACATTTCGACTTAAGACGCGGTTTTCAGGAACCAATTGTATCTGAGAACTGCCTGTATTCTGAAGTAGTGATCTCTTGTGTTGGAGATGTTCTACTTTATATAAGTAGTTCTATATTTAAAGGGTTAAAGTGAAATGGAAATTAACTCTGTTGTCCAATGCTTTATAGTATTTGGTCCTTGTTCCAATTATGAATTAGTTATACAATTTAGAACGGCTCCAACAGGAGAGATTGAGATCCATTCCAAAATACCCAGTAGTCTGGTGATAAGGTTAATCAGACAAAGTAGAGGCTTGAAATGTAAGTCCTCCTGCAGCCCAGGTAAGTGTTCCTGCACTGATCAATGATGTTCACCCATCCCTGCCACTGCAGGGTCATTTTCTGAGCTGATCTGCAGTATCAGAGCCCACTGACAAGATAGGTGTGTCCCCATCTTATTTCAATATCCCTTTTTAGAGATTATAAAACCTAAGCAGTTTATAGGTAGTAGCAGTACTTACCTATCAACATAAACTTAAGGGAAAGGTAAGTGGTAGTTTAAGCAATAATAGCAGCACTTCAATAGCAGACTTAAGTGTTCAAGGAGGCACTTACCCAAGTAAATTCCCAAGGCCACGAAGTAAGCCTCGGGATGAGAGGAGACTTAAAGTCAAGGTCTTCAGGCTCCCAAACTAGTGTTTTAAGCACTGGAACATTCTTCCTCTACCTAGAGAAGTACTTACTAGTAACATATGAGCATTCAAATATTCATGTAAAATACTTGCACGCATAATTAAATCAAAATTAACTTGTGAGTTCGAAGCCACAGCCAAATAATTTTTTTCTACTATTCCTGAAGCACCATAATTCAGATAAAATTCTTCAAAGGGACATGGGAGAAAAAAATTAGAGTTTCCTCTAGCTGCTAGCATCTCAGAATAAACATAAGATAAAAAGATCTAATAGATGTTTCACCAAGAGCACAGTAAGACACAGCATCACTAACAAAAGAATGTGACTTCAGACCAGGAATTATGATTGGATTGTGTGAAACACCAGATGAAGTGAAAATGTGTTGGTAAGAAAGGCAGAACATACAAGAGGAATGGGAACAAACATAGCCCTGTTCAAGCTGAAGAAATGTGAAAAGGCCATTGAAATGAAGAGCTGCAATATAATGATTGTGTAAATACAGTACTGATCTTAATTTTATAATAGTTCTAGTTAAAATACAGCCGTATGTTAACTTTTTATAAAATATTCTCTCCTTGACCAAGTGGGACTCCTATTAATATTAAATAGAGCTAAACCAGTGCATTGAGATTATATACAAACCTTTATTTACATACAGATGTTTATAAATCTTCATATTATTCATATCCATTAGGAGTTCTAGTTTATGAGTTAATAAACAAAGCAGCATCAATAATATACAGTATAAAATGTAGTTGAGTTACAAAATACCTCATGCTTTACACAAACGTAGTTTAAGGGGGGGAAAATAGAAAAAAAAACCCAACCCCTAGATTTAAACAATTCCAGAATCATGACACATAAACATAATCTTTGGTTATACTGTTTTCAGAGGAGAATAATTTTATATATAATTATTTTAATATTGTGTGTGTGTATGTATATGTGTGTGTGTATATATATATATATATTATATATTATTATTTTAGTATTAACTTCAATATAAATAGTATTTAATATATGTCTATATATAAATGTGTGCATCTGTGTGTGTGTGTGTAGTTTTATTAACATATTATTTATAAATTTATGATTACCAATGCTATTAGAATATGCATATACTACAGTACATATACTGTAATGTTTGCATAAAGGTAAATTAAAGAAGTGAGCTTAACACCAGGTAAAGCTTTGACAGGTTTAGTAAAAAGTTTAGGCCATTACTTCATTGTGTTTTTTGCACTCACAAGGTTTGTATGTCCCTGTACTCTTTTCATTTTGCAGTTGTCCATTTGGAGTCAATTTCTTCTGTCCTTGGAAGTGTTATTTTCACTAAAAGATAAAAGATAGACAATGGGTTTAAAGCGCCAGCTTAACATAGACCTCTTGTAGGGGGCTTAGAAATGGCAGATCATGAACTCAACCTGGCTAGTGCAACAGCTGATTGGGAACTTGTGGAATTAGAACATCCCTGAAGCTGTTCTGACTTTTGCCAGGGTCAGTTTGGATCCATCAACTTTCAAGATGTGAGATCTAAAGGTAACATAAATCTATCTTATTATAAACCCCCAATTCTCAGGTGCAACAAGCATTATGCTGAAATGCTCAAGAGTCTAACCCTATGTGCAACCAAGAAAACATGTTTAGAGATTAAATTATATGGTTTTTCAATAGGGGAAGATATAATTTAGTTGGCCAGTATTTAGTCTTTTGGTTCTTAATATTCATACAGCCCATTCTTATACATTTTGTTAGTGAGTGCACAACAATGCTGAAGATTGTTTAAAAAAAAATATTTTATCCGGTGCATGTATTGGCAGATTATTACAAATGTAAATATCTGCTTTTTCTTTTGCTATTTTTCCTTTTTTGTCACACATACTTAAGATATTTTTATCCTAAAATACTTTTCAATATAAATTGTAGCAACCTAATTTGTAAATATTTCCATGGCTTCCTTGGTCTCAAACCTGCATTTCTTGTCTCCTTGCAAGTCATTCCTAAGTTTGGACATGGAATACTTTATACTGGCAGAAAGTGTTCTTTTCTCTTTCTCAAAGGTGAGGATGGCTAAGCAGAAGAAACACGCAACAGACAAAAGAGGAAATATTAAACTGCTTTTTGAGAGTGGCAGCAACCAAGATGGTAAACTTTGGTTGAAGTTAAACCTGAACAAGATGGATGTGATACTGGTAGACAGAAGAAAGCATGTGATGTGTACAATAGTAATGCAGTCTCCATTGACTTTAAGGGCACATCCCCACAAGCAGGAACATGCATTTCCCCATGGACAAATAGTAGCAGCACACATTTGTGCCACTGCTACTTGCCCCCAGGAAATGCCCCTGCACGCGTGCTCTGGCATGCAGCAAGTTGCCCCAGATAGGATACGGGGGGCCAGCACCTGGACTGGCCCCAGCTACCTTACTTGGAATCCTATGGGCCTCTCAGGGCTGCAGCAACAGTGATCCAGAAACGCCGAGCCTGGCCAGAAGCCAAAGCATGGCTCTGGCCGGCCAGGCTCTGTTTCAGGCTCGCATGCTGATGCCACATGCGCTGCCCCACTTTTTTTCTAGCACAGTTTTTTGAGGGGTTTTTTGTTTGCTTTTTTTTCCACTGGGAGATCCTGGTGTCAAAAAAAAGGAAGGCGTACATGTACAAGACATGCAGTTTATGAAGCTGCAGATGGATTTGTGGCACCTCAAACCATATGTGTGCTCTCATGGGTACGTGCCCTGATAGATCAATTAAGTTCACAATTCTGCAGTTCTCCTGGATTTTTCATTGATGCTAAACTTTTACATAGCACATCCACAAGTAATGCTTTCTTCCATCTTTTTTGCCTAAGACACTCTATTCCATCCCAGGAGATGATGACCTGGAGTCAGTTGCTGTAACCTTCTTTATTGAACTGAACAACACAATATATATGGGCATGAAAAACAATAAGTACTTAGGAAACTAATTAATGCAAAATACTGCAGCACATCTGGTTACTGCAAGTACTTCAAGCTTATTTATCCTCTTCAACTGCAGTTTCCTATAGAATGGCAATTCAAGTTCAAGACCAGTCCACCAGCAATTATTATATGGCATGTGGTCTCATATCTGAAAGATTAGATGAAGGCCATGGACAAATCCTGCTCTGCAATCTCAGTGAGACTTTCCATGGCAAGGGTAAAGTTCACCAAGCTAGGAGGCAGAGAATTTTCTTGGGGCAGGGCTGTAGTATTTATTCCCATGATTGTTATAGATTCAGCTCTCTATAATAAAAATATGCCAACATGTCCCTACTACCTACATATAAAAATGCATTCTATGAAAATGCAACACTCACTTGCAAAGAATCCTCATCCAAAGAGATGATTTAAAGCAACCAGCACCTTTGTAAGCAATACAGTTATTATCAGATAATGCACTTCAAGGCCTTGTTACAGTACCACAGTGACGAGAACAGTAGAAGAACTGATTCAGTATGACAAAATATAGCACAAGTATATAGCACAGTGCCCGAAAATCTCTCTCTCTTCAGTCTATCTAGGTTTATTGTTTCAATTCTATATAGAGGCAAGAGATGAGAAACAAATTCAGCTGTGGATCCCAAATCCTAATTTCCCTAGCATTTGGTATATTACGATCTAGACTTCTGGTTCAGATCATAACTGAATTAAAAAAAAATACAATGCATACAATATATTAGTATGCCTAAAAGCATGAAAATTATTGAGTAAACATATTTTCTGTAAGCCTTCCCTTTTGGAAAAAGCCTCCATCAAAGGATATTATTCATGAGATCCCTAATATTTAGATAAGGAAATGCAAAGTATTAGAATACAAAGTCCCAAATCAATTAAAAGGAATCCTCATAATTCTGTCTGTACTTTTGGTTCAGCTGTTTTACTATCATCTATTTGTCTAATAGGTATTGGTAGGATGCAATTCCAGTACCTTGATTGCCTCTAGGATTTCAAGGATTACTTAGTACATGCTTGGGAACTTCTTATGTGGCCCATCTAAGAAAACTGGAAGGAGACTAGAAAATGCATAAGACTCATGGGAATAGACTTACAGAGTTGATATAACTCCACCTAGTGCTGAAAGAAAAAATCACTAGTATTATATATAGTTTTGTTACGGATTTTTTAGACATTCTAGGTGCCAGGAAGAAAATAAGTTCCTATCTTTAAAGAGATAGCATCTAATCAAAATATAACTTATTTATTTTGCTGAAGGGGCACTATTGTTTTAATAACAGTAGCGAAACCAAAGGACCTAAAATAAATAGAAGATTAGCCAGAAATAGTAAGGTGACTCAGTTACGTGTTGTCAGTTAAAATAAACCTGGTTTTTAATTAGCATTGACTTACAGTTGTATAGAGATTTTAAAGCCTATTGATTATTCCTGAGAATACAATTTCTAGAACAAAAGGACCTTTGATTACATGAAATGTCCAACCCCTTCAGCTTTTTTAAATTTTAATGATTTGAAATGCTTGAAAAGATTCCACCAAGAAGAGAATTTGTGGGAAAGAAAGAATTTTGTAATCACTGGGGAGAGGACATCACTGAGGAGCCTTTCATATTATTTAAATTGTGAACAAGCAAAAGATACTTAGATTAACAGGACAAGATTGTTTGGAGGGAAGTAGGGAAGACACTGCTGGAAAAAGTATAAGGAAAATTGTTAAAGAGACTGAAATAAAAAAGGCAATATCTAAATAATTTGGAAGAGACCACACAGACATTCCTCAGAAAAAGACATTTTACAATCCAGACCTTTCATTAGTATAATTTGACTTTGGGGGAGAAATGCTGATTTAGTTCAGCTGTGGATCTGGTTCTTAATATTTCCGATAAGTGCAATCAGAATCTTTGCGGGGTGGAGAGAATTATATCTTCAGACATTCATGTATAGAGCTTATGAATAATTGTGATTATTTATTCAAACTTTGCCTCTTTTTTTGCTCTCAAACTGTTCATAAGCAGCTAATGATTTCCTCAATTTAGTATGGGTTTTTTGCAAATCATTTTGCTGAATGCCAGCCAGTAATGCTTGATCTGTTGGTTGTTCAAAAAAATATTGTCATTCTGTCTTCTAAATTAAAGCTGTTTAGACTGTACACACAGCAACTTAGCATGAGAAAAGGGAAAGACACAGAATGTCCTTCCAGAATATGCAATATTCCAACCAGTGGAGAAAAGACTTCCTTTGAAAGGCAATTTCTAACAGTCCAAAAGTTTTGGTTTTCTGTTGGTTTGTTTTAACTTCCTTATACAAAGGCATCAGACTAATGGTGGACTTCGCTAAGAAACTGTTTAGCTACACACATGTTAGCTTTCTTCCAGGTCTCTCCCTGAATTACTGACTTTCTAATATGATTGTTCAGGTTTCTTACCATGATTTTCCAAAATGAGCTGCCAAAGTTGGTGTAACACCCCCTCAAATCCATTATTTTATGCCACATGAAAAGGACAAACCAGATTTTACTACAGATATGTAGCTTATAGATTTTGAAACCATTGATAATTACCTACATTTTCAACTTGGGAAATTAGGGACATTGGAAATTTAGTGTATTAAAATACACATCTGATCATTTGAATGCTTTCCTAAGATCTAGTCAATTGGGTTATACAGCAAATATTGTAAAAAAATCTTTAAAAAGAAGTAACAGAGAGAACTCAACATGGGACCTTGATGGGTCAATTTCATACTAAAGTTCATGAGGCTACTTTAAGTGTTATTGGTTGAGAGCCATATAAAACACCTTTACTACAGTGCTATATGAATAATCCTTTGTATGAGAATAATCTCTCTGCAAGTATATGAGCACTTAGTAAAGGAGCGTGTCGAATTCTTAATCCTGGTATTGTAAGTCAATACAGTGGGTACCTCATTGAAAGAGAATTGCAATCAACAGGCTTGAATAGCTTAAAAAAAACCCTGAACTGTCCTTGAATTCAAACAGCTTTTTAAAAAAGGAGATTCATACTGTTTGTAAAGTGAATCAGAGACTCAGAAGTCCATTTTGTCATGCCACCAATGGTCCTCTTATAAACACTGCAGATCCTCACAAGCCAATAAACACACGAGAGACGCTTAACAGCCATTTTATTGTTTCTAATTTAGTCTTCAAGAAGCAGTGAAACAAATTTCAAAGACACCAGCGTGCATCACTAAAGAGACTCAACTTTTGATGTTGCAACATTTTTCAAGATACTGTAGTCTCTATGTATAGGAATGAACACACTTTAAATAAAGATGGACCAAAGTTGTAATTGGACCCAAATCCAAAGCTATTCAAAATGGGCCTTCAGGGATTTTGGGGGGTTTTGGGGGGGTTTTTGGTTCAGACTGTGCATAATTAAGCCACTTTTACAAACTTCCACTTCCACACTTCCACTAGGATAGGCGATTATACCAGTAGTTCTTTCTACACTAGCACCGATCATGAAAAGGAGCAGAATTTACAATAGAGCTGTTCTATTTTCATTACTTTTAAAAGGCTATAAACTTAAAAATTTGGGTTTGGAGCTTTACAACCCCAATTTGAGGCTCAACATCATAGAAACTATATTCTTGTTTAAAGCTTTCTGTTTAAGGTGCGTAGTCTTTATTCAGCAGCCCTTTCCATATCAAAGCAAACCTGTGATCCCATTAGTGAAAGTACTACAATGAAAGACAAAAATTTCAGGGTGGAAAAACCCATTAGTATAGTTAATAACTTGAGATATTAATCTCCTTAATGGATTTCACTCTTACATGAAGGGAAAAACAAATAATTGAACAACTTCACAAAACTGAAAAAGAGACAATGATAATGAATTAATCATTCTTTTAAATAAGTTATTCTGTGAAATATATCATTTTAATGTGTCATTTCAGATGCAACACTAAAATATATCATACTGCAGTTTTGCTGATTGGTTATTTTATAGGCATTTTTCATAATACTCTCTACCATAGTCTCTGAACATTATGTGTTCTGTATGTCTTATCTCTCTTCCTTTGAGAGACAGAAGCACTGTATAGTTCAGCAGATGTGGATTTTCTATTTGAATGCAGCCCAACCCAGTAAGATATTTATATCTTAGTGACTGGGTAGTGATATCTTAGTGACTGGCTAAAAGGACAGTTAGAATGCACATGACCGAGTATTTAAGGCTATTGGTAGAGTTAACTGATTGTAGGTAAAAGGTAGTAAATTCAAAAGGAGAGACAGTATGCAGAGAAGGGAGAGCATGTATTCAAATGAAGGAGAAGGATGGGATGGCGTGAGGTGGTAAGAGAATGAATTATTGAGAGAAAATGAATGAGTGGATGCAAAGAAGGGGAAAAAGGTATA
The DNA here is from genome assembly GCF_000455745.1 of Alligator sinensis. Taxonomy (NCBI): domain Eukaryota; kingdom Metazoa; phylum Chordata; order Crocodylia; family Alligatoridae; genus Alligator; species Alligator sinensis. The sequence continues at coordinate 197,517 of NW_005843114.1, read as the reverse complement.
TGGGGACACTAGAACAGTGAAAAAGTTGGGCAACAAATAGAAATCAAAATGTATTAAAGAAAAATTAAACAGGAGCAACTTTATTTCTGATTCTTTCCCTTTGTCCTATGCTTTGTCCTTTGGGTTTTCCAGGTAGTGGTTGAAGAGGTAGAAAAGGAAGGGGTAGATCGAGGAAGATTTTTAAAAGTGTAAGTGAACTCAGCTAACAGCAGTTATGAAGATTAATACGTTAAAGGGGATAAGAGTATATCATCATTATTGTTACTTACCATCCATATATATTGTAATAGAAATCAGTAGCTTTAACCAGATTGGCAAGCATCCACACACCTTATACATGATATGATGTAATATAAATTTCAGGACGACTTGCATAGCACTGTGGCAATGTCATTCATAAATGATGCAGTCATCCCAAACTTATGCCCATAAAACCTTCATATCAGTCCACACAGGCACACATTTTCTCTGTATAGTTAGTGAAATCCTGGACCAATGAAGCCAATATCAAACATTCTATTGACTTCACCAGAACCAGCATATCAGCCATTTTATATATGGATGCACATTTCTGTCCATGATCTATACAGACACATTTTGGTGTGTATTCATCTATATATCTATATGCATACTTTTACAAACACACAGATAAGCACACCTCAAAGCGACAACATGTGCAGCCTGTGGCCATTTTGTAAGTGTAGGTCTTTTTCCACCAAAATTGATTCAATTTTTTTGCTTTTGAAAAAAATGTGAAAGAGACCAATTAAAAAAGGCTTTAAGAATATCAGGATGTCACTTTTGTTACTCACAGTGTAATACTATTCTTCTTGAGAAAGCAGTTAAAATACTCTTGTTCCCTTGTTGAACAGGAAAACAGTCTTTGACTTAGGAGATGTGCAACTATTAAACACAGTTCATTTATACAGGCTATTTAAGATGTTAAATGAACCATAAAGGCCAGATGACACAGACAAATAATCCTCTTCCCTGAAAGTGCAGAGTTTCAGGGCCTGGGTCTCTTTCACATTGACGCATTGTGTGAGACTGTAGGACCTGGCTATCACTTTGTATGAATGGCTTAACCTTCAGCTCTGTGTGGTCTGTCTACTACTGTACCTTGTCAATTAAAGAAAATCAATATCTGGCACTTTTATGCTGAAAATGTTGAGTCCCCTTTGGGGGTAAATAATTAGTTCAGAAATGCTTCAGGCAATAATTAACCAAACTAGACTTATTAAGAAAACTGCCAACAGCATTTTTCTCTTCTCAGAGGTGTTTAATATCTAGCACAGAGATTTTAAATTGTTTTGATTTTGTTTTTTAAGGATTTTATAATTAACATAGTTTGACTGGACACTCTCCTATGTAATGAATTATGTTTAACTGCAAAATCTCTGTGCACTTTTAGACCTCATCTTAATTTATCTACATGAACAGATAATGTGAATGAATTACCTATCTCAAAAGTCCCCGATTTATATTGTTATTCAATAATAGGGTTTGGGAGGAAGTGGGAACAATTGCATGACATACTGTCTCTGTATTACTGATATGGATCTTTTCCAATAATACAGGTGTGCATCAATCTCCTACTGAAGGCAATGGGAATTTCATCTTCTAGGACGAACTACAGGTCCTATTAAAGTCAGTGGGAATTTTGCCATCAATGTCAAAAGATCCTGAATTTTACTTATGTAAATTTTCCAGAATGTGTCCAATATAGATTACAGCTTTACCTCATCTAACTACATGCTGATCAATGTTAAGGAGAAAATTAAGTTTCAAACTTGTATGTAGCTGATAGATAATATCAGAGACAAAACAGAGCTTATTGAAAAGTGGAGACAAAGGAGACATTATTGAAACACTCATAATATTCTTATTTTTTCATTAAAAAAATTCTGACCAGATCAAGAATAAGGACCTCTAGCAAGGTACTTCAGGAACTGGTTAATTTGAAGGCCATTAGTCCCTTTGAAGTTAATGGACTCTTTTGTATGTTTAAAGTTAAGCACATGCTTTACTAAGTCAGTACTGGGTGAATAGTCTCAGTGGAAGCAATGTAATGACTTCCATGATTATGTCAAAGAGGGTATCCCTTATATAGTGCAGACAAGTGAACCAGATGAGTCAGAGGGGGCCGCTCTGCAGGCTGGATCGAGTGACACTCACCAGGGCACTCACCCTGAGGCCCCCTCCCTGCCCCAATCACTGGGAACAAGACCTGGAGCCTGGCACAACTCCCTCCTGCCCCCACTGGGCTTGGGTCTTGGGGGCTCAGCACCACCCCTTCATGCTGGGATTGGTCCCCAGAGGTCTGGCACCCCTCGCTCACACCATAATTGGTCCCTGGGTGCTCTGTCACCCCTTCCTGCCCCAGCATGCTGGGATTGGGTGTCAGGGGTCTAGCCCCACCCCCAACACTGCAATTAAGCTCTGGGGCCCAGAGCTGCCTCTGCTCAGCACTTGCATGCTGACACCAGGCACACAATCCAGTGTACAGGGCCTAGAGAGCTCTATGGATGTGGAAATGTAGGGGTGGGGAGGCGGAGGGAAGCAATGCCACCTCTCTCCTGCTACCACATTTTTGGACCAGTGGGCAGTCCCACAGGCCAGATGACATGGGTCTGCAGGCTGGGGGTTGAGCACCCCTGGTGTAGACCCAAGAAGTTAGAGATGTCCAATCTCACAGTTGGCTCAGCTGGCCCAAAGGATGTACATGTGAAACAAGACTATCTGATCTACCTCAATGGTATTGAAATAAAAAGATAGATTAAGATGAGAATCATTGTAAGGAAGTGTGGAAATTTACTCAAGATAGAAAATTCCCTTTCTATGTTTCTATGTTCCTCAGTTCACTTACCTGACAGTTAGTTTTTAGGAAACCCATCTCCTCCAGTGCTTCATGAATTTAAATAGATTTTATCTATCAAGTTTAGCTTTTTTTTTAATACAGAAATTACAATCATGGATTGATTTCCACATTTCATAGAAAGTATATCATCCATTTAATAATACAGATATGGGCAATCAGAAAGATCAGATATAAAAGAAGACCATATTTACAGCAATTGAGATGTGATAAATTAAAAGCAAGGCAATTCATTTTGCTTATGTGCCCAACAACCTTGCAACACTGAAATATTAATAATAGTATTGGATGCAATAGTTGAAAACAGGAATTAAATAGCTTTCAGAAGTAAGGTCTGAAACAAAGACTGACTGATATACACCAAACTAAGACATGGCTTTGTAGACCTGATAGGGAGAGCTCATTTACTCTTTGTTCTGCTTTGTTCCGTTCGCTCTTACGACAGGGGCGGGCAAAATATAGTCTGCAGGCTACAAGCGGCCCACCAGGCAATTTCATTCGGCCTGCGGATGCCTACCAACTAATTGTACCCAGCTTCCAGGTGGGGCTGCTACTGCCACTGCTGCAGCAGCTAGGAGACATGCTCAGCTTCCCTGGTGTCCTACTTACTCTGGGCACCAGGTGGGGAAGCAATGTGGGGAAGCAAGGGGAGCTGCAGCTGGGCGGGAGCATAGAATATGGAGCTGGTGCAGTGTGGAGCCTGGCTGGACAGGGTGTGAGTGTGAGGGAGGGTGGGGGGCTGTGAGGACACACACTACCCCCATGGGGGTTGGACCAGCCATCACCAGCAGCAGTAGCAGATGGTGGGTGCTCAGGGCCCTCATGCCCCACGCAGGCACTGCTGCCCAGTGGCACCCAGCTTTAGCCAGTGCTGCACATGGTGGTAAGGAGCGCAGCCTGCCTGGCTCACCTCTATCACATGGGCTCCATGTAGCACACATGAAGGTCTTGGCACTCACGCACCAACAAGGGAAGTCTTGTATGATGGAGCCAGCTGCCTTCGCCACCCCTGCCATGTGGGTCCCAGGACTCCACTGGAAGTTGAGGGGAGACCCGCCCCCTGGTTACCAATCCCAGGATCTGCATGGAAGAGGGTGGAAAATGCAGCCGGGTTCATCATGCAGGGCTTCCCTCAGTGGCGTACAAGTGCCAGGACCTGCATGTGTGCTGCACAGAGCCCCACGTGATAGAGGCGGGCCAACTTGGTTGCGCTACTCACCATCACGAGCACAAGGAGTGCCTGCATGGGGCATAAATGCCCTGAGCTCCCTTCACCTGCTCCTCCTGCTGCTGCCGCTGGTTGCAAGGGCTGTACACACTAGGGGGAGCGTTTGGGGTCCCCACAGCTTCCCACCCTCCCTCACAACCCACAAACCCCACACACCCACATTCTGCCCCCACAACCATCCCACATATACACACACACAAACCTAACATACCCTATTGCCCTGCCACATGTACAGCCACACTCCCTCACAACTCCCTTCACACACACATGGCCCACACCCCACCATACACACACACCCAGGCCCAGCCACATCCCACACATGCAATATATAGGAGTAAGGCTTAATTTCTGAGTTATTATGCAATCACCTCTATATACACCATGTAAACACAAATCATGACAAAAATATTTTTTGTAATAAAATTAAAATATTCTATAGTAGGTAGGTGTTTAACTTTTAGTGTATGATATGTTTTTTCTTGTTCCAAGGTGGCAACCCTCCCCTTCCAAAATCAGTACTTCCAGGGGTGGGAGGGATGACAATGGGAGGGCCTTCTGGTGGCAGCGGTCAAGGGTTAGGGGCGAGACTTCTGGTACCAAGATGGTGACCAGGTTAAAGGGCACTTGTCAAGGGAAGGGGCAGCCTTGACAGCCCTTGACAGCTCACTAAAAATCATTAAGTGGCCCTCCAGCTGAAATAATTGTCCATCACTTTTTTTATGACCTTTATAATATCAGGGGTTGAAATCACTATAACTGCACTTATACATATACTCTATTGTAGTAATTTTTAAAAACACATTGTTTACTGTTTGTATTACACTTTCCTCTGCCAATAATCTTGAATACTTTCTTTCATAATTGTACCATATCCTATAATGGATATAACTTACTGTTCTTTCCCTGTTGCATAATTTCATAGCTTTAAACCAGTTTAACTCCACTAAAATTAAAAGAATTACACTAGTGTGTAAAAGTGCATTAGCCCATAGTTTCATCAGGCTCAAAGTTTCTTCCTCCTGATGTGTCAGGTTTTTAAGGATATAAAGATGCCACCATCTTCCAAGTCAAGTCAGATATCCTGGTATAGTAAGCAAGCATTTTACTCTGTCACAGATTGTAACCGTAAAAGTTGGTTAAAAACCAATACACTAGGTCACTGAACTGATGTAAATACATAAAACTCTATTGATTAAGAAAACTGATAAAATATAGTTTTCTGCTCCTGGCTACATCTACTTACACTAGCTAAGGATTTGGCTCAATAATTTTAAAACACAGCTTGACATTTTTAATTATAAGAATGTTGCTTAGAAGATTAAAATTTGTCAGTATATGTTATATACTTATTCCAGAAACAGAGGCATTCACCTATTTTTGAGCAAATGGCAAGAGAGAACATAACAAAAAGGCATATCTTCTCCCAGATAATGTGCTTGACTTGGACATCATGAAAAATGAAAATACTCAGTAGAGAGAAAACACCAATAAGTCACCTAAACCATTTACCAGAATACTTTGCTTTCAATCACTTAAGTTACAAATAAGTTGCTAAAAGATTTTTTTTGAAGTCCAAGATTACAAGAAAATTAAGACAAATGGTCCATTTTATTATTTCATATCAGTTAAAATTTCATGGGTAAATGTTACCCTTACTATGGAAGCAGACTGATTAATTTTCCATGTGCTCTCATCTTTCTATACCTATTCATTGATCCTCACCGTATCTTTTAAAAAAAAAAAACTTTCATGGACAGTTTACCATAGAAATCTAAAATAAGTCATTAGTGATGACAGACAGTGCTGGGTAGCAGTTACACAGGATTAAAAAAAACAAAACCTTGGATTTCTCCTGTGACAAAGCCTTCTACTATTCCAGGGCCTACAGCCCATTGTCCCTCTTTATTTATCAGTGAAGTATTTGAGATAACACTTCCCCCCCCAGGACAATGACAGCTAATTTGAGCTAACTGCCATTCATTCTAGGGAGATACTGCATATGTAAAGGGTTATACTAGTCCTAGGTTTTGATGGGTCAGTCATAACTGTCTCAGATGCAATGTCTGTTTTTACTCAGAGGATGCATCTACACATACGAATGCTGTGAGATAAGTTTACTCTAAAGTATATTACTCTACTTTAAAATAACCACCCTGGAATGCAGGAGCAGATCTGCTACTCCTGGCAGAAGTCTTCTCCCACCCCCTCTGGCCCTGTACCAGTCCCCTGCAGCAGCCAAGAGGAGCTCTAGGCTCCCTCTGGGTACTAGCCCAGGGGCTGTCTCCTGGCAGGGGCTGGGAGATTTCTCCCTGGACCCAGAGGGCTGCCTGCTGCTGGGGCGGGCTCCGTCACTGGACCCCGGGCAGAGACAACATCCCCCTGCCCCAGCAACTGGGAGCTGCTGGCCCGAGTTCCCCAATTGGGGCTGGGGACTTCGAAAGAACTGCAGGGGGAGGGGCAGGTCCCAGCCCCTTGCCCTGATCCACTAATGAGGCAGCTAGCATTGATCCCCTGGCTGGGCTCTCAGACCCTCGGTCCCACACACAGCCCTTCCTCTGGGCTCTCAGGGCCCTGGTCCTGCATGCAGCCCTTCTCCAAGCTCAGGAACCTTCTGGTCTGGCTTACCCCCTTCCGGGTTTGTGGACTCAGCCCTTCCCTGGGCACCTGGGCCCTCTGATGCAGGTCTCAGCCTTTCCCTAGGCTCCTCAACCCCTTACTGGGCCCCACCCTCAGTCTGTGTGCTCTGAGGTTACCCGCTTTCTAAGCAGGCCTTGAGTTTGCTGCCCCAGGGCTCATGGCTAAATCACCAGCACCACTCGAATAAAAAGGAAGTATCTCTGCCCTCTGGCAAACCCCTCAGGCTTTCTGTGGGTTCAGAATATAACAAATATAACAAATGCCACTTGCCTGTTAAACCCTCTGCACCAGCTACAAGCAGCCACAGAGGCTGCTTGCTCCCTTAAAGGAGCAGGTGCACCCCAGTGCCCTGCTATATCTAGTACCTGATGAAAAGGTCAGGGTAAGATCCTGGCCTCGTTCAAATCAATGGAAAAAGTCCTGTAATCTTTAGTGGGGCCAAGATTTCACCCCTTACTTAATACTTTAGAGGTGCTTGGTTTAGACTGTGCACACACATTCAAATGTTCTGGGAGAATTCTCCCTGGCTTGTTTTCATGGTAGAAAAAGCTTCTCGGAGATGCCTGTACAGATATTCAAATGCTAAGCGCCTGAAGGGCAGAAAGCCTGCAGTGATAACACTGTACATTTAAGTGTGCTCTGCAGACTTCCTCCATTTTTCTATGGATAGAGGGCAGAAGTGCACAGGGCAGCCCTGATTGACTAACCCAGACTGCTCATAGTCAGCCTATGTTTCCCAGCAGCACAATGTAGGGTTGTAAAGAGGGTGTGTTCTGCTCCATGTTCCAAATGAACATCAGAGTTCAGAAAGGAATGCACTGGGCATGTCTACACATGTTTTTAATGCTCAGTAGCCTATTCTACTGTGCATTAAAGTGTCACAGCAAAAACAGTGCTCATACATTAATGTGCTGTTGAATTAGTCTACTGTGCATTGTGTCACTAAAAAGGCATTTCTTTTTGCTAACCTGATACACCTTTATGTAGTACCTCATATTAGAGGTACTAAACTTAATACACAGTAGCAAAAGCACATTAATGAACATGTAGATGCACCCACTGTCTCCCAAGAGGAGGTGGGAGCAAAGCACCCTGGGATGCTGGACAACTGCGCTGTGGCTTCTCTCACAAGAGTATGTGTATAGACATTCACTCTCCCAATAGAAACTCTTTTGGAAGTGATTTAACCCTGTTCATTCCTGGGTTATTTTTCTCCTGGAACAGCCATTTTTACTTTGGGAAAGAAATCCTGCATATCGGTACACTTGTGGTTTCTTCTGGAACACCAGTGACTCCCCCAAGAGAAACTAAATGCATGTACATGGCCATTGGTTCTTTGAAGGACCACAGTAAAATAGGGAGTAATTATACTAATGTCCATAAAGTTACATCAGTGTAAGACAGACCATTTTCTCTAGCATAGTACTGTAATCAACCTCTTTGACTGCCTAACAAGAGTTAACACACACTGTATATTCATAGGTAAAAAGGCAAGACCAACAGGTACTAAGTTGATCTACTTCATGGGGGGAAATGGCCTGAAAGTGGAAAACAGAGCTTTCCACTTAGTTCATAGCCTTGTGGCAACAACAAGTTTATCAATTGCATCCTTTTATTTTCAGCCATCTGCCTAGTTTATGAAAAGAAGATCTCCATAAAAACCTCCCTGATCTATCACTATATCAGATTAACAGAAAATTATTTCTAAAACTGACAGGATTTAGACAGGCCTTTCAACAGAACAATAAAAATCCAACAAGTATTTAACCTGAGAATTGTCAAGCATTTTAGAGATAATCAGATGATGATTCTATGGTTAAAATAAAAAATATACTTAGTTCAAAGAGACCCTGCAGTTAGACTTTGGTATACATTGATATTTGCCTGCAGGCTTTGATTATGCTGTCTGATAACCAGCTATTAATTGAGGACTTTGTTGGGGATTTTGAGTATATTCTGTCACAACTGACCTTGTGACTATCACTGGAAATTCAACAAAGCACATGTATGATATCAAAGTATTGGCATTTTTTCTGCCATGTTAGCAACGATGAGAAGAGCAGCTGGAAAAAACATATTAGATATTGATTTCTTTCTCATTCCTGAATACTCTTTAATTAGATTTAGACTGTAAACAATGCTACTGTCTTATCATAGCAATGGATCAAAAGGCAGATTTAATATCTGTGTATGCTTTAAAATGTTAGTTGAACTGAGCTGTTGTAGTTTATGTATATTATAGACATTTATAATAATGCTGCAAAGTGCTTCAAAGTACCCTTGCACATCACGTCTTTTACTTAAAACCCCTTTGAATTTAATAGGAAGGAAATTCACTAGTATGTCTCTGAAGAAAATAAGGCAAAGGAAACTTTTGTAAGAAAAAATACACATTTTAAGGTTTGTGTTTCAAATTAAAGACGTTCACATTTTCTGTGTGTATGAACTAATGGGGGTAGCTATATGCCCCTAGTCAAATCCTTTTGTTATACCACAGCTGCTAGTTTTACTTTAGTCCCCTCAAGATACAGGATATTGGTAACAACCAGATGACTACACACATTACTAAGGAATTCTTGAGGTAAATTATTTCATCTCATCAAGTTCTTCCACAATAGTGGAAGTGGATTTAAGACTCAGCTATATTACAATGTAAAGAGGACACTCCAAAAGCAAAGGAGTGCAGCATCGGGTGCAATAGCCAGGCTCCAGCAGTCATTTTGTCAGGAAGCGAGGCAGGCTTTCTAGATTAGTCTCAATGTGCGCTGACATTCAGTCTGCAAAGAGTTGTAGTGTATAATCACATCTTTTTTCTTGCTATTATAGTAAAATAGTTGCAGTCTTATGCACTAGTGCAGATCACAGTCTAAGATGTATATATGAGAGATGGAGGCAAAATATTCTTGATTCGAGGGAGCTACAGAACAAATATCTAGTGATTAAGTGAATCGAGAGCCTGCACAAAAAGCTGCAAAACTATCCTTTTTGAGGAGACCTTTCTGCCATAAAAAACAGGACTTATCACATTGACATCTTATATACAGAATTCTTAACCATGTCACAAATTTAAAAAGGATTTAATAAAGATAAAACAAAACAAATCAAAAACCCTCTACCCAGGGTAGACATGTCGCCAGTAAAAGTGAGAGGTCCCGAAGATTCTCTAATGTTTGTGAAAAACCTTATTATTGCTATTACTTTTACATGGAATATGTCAGAATATAGTGATAGGCAGCAGTATAATACCTTAAGATAGCTATAGCCTACAGTAGGCATCTGGCTAATAAGATGATAATATTTAACTTCTTTTGTTTTTCCTCTTGTTAAGGACCTTATCTTAATTTGAATCCCGTAAGAGGATACTCGTGACTTTAAAGCAGGAAATGACACAGAATAGAATGAATGGAAGTTTAAACAAAATGGAAAACTGCAGGAAGTGAAGCAAGATGCAGTAGATTTCACAGTGGATGTAATCTTGATTTATTTGGGGGTAAGAGAGGACAATTTAGACCAGTGAAAATACTGAAATAATGTTTGGTTTCATATCTGTGCAGTTGGGAATTATTTTTCCACTTTTATTTTTAATAATTACGTAGGGAACATTGGATTGAAAAATCACTGGAGTACCCCTTAGAAAGTCTTTGCTTTTAAAACTTCTCACACTACAGATTTTGCCCACTGTACTACAACTGTCAAGGAATTCTGTGAGGGAAGGAGGAGGAGACCAGTTTATTCCCTGGGAGTAGAATAGCATATGCTCTTGTGAAGCTTCACAGGTAATATTGTCCACAATAAACGCTGGGGAAAAGTATCCATATTGTCTAAAAATACAAAAATCAAACAACTGCCCTGGTGGATATTCACAGCTGGGTGTATGCATTGTTCCTGATCTCTCTGCAGAAGGTATATGTCACTGCTTTAATTTAGGGCTTGAGGGGCCATGTGTGTGCTAGAAATTATGCAACAAAGATCTTGTTCTCTTGACACTGGCCTCATCTACATGAGACACTAACTGCACAGTAGCTCATTACCACAGCACAGTAGTGTCTCACGGCACAAAACATGATGTGACGTTACTGCGCAGTAGTAACAAGCTACTGCACAGATAGAATCACCAAGAAACCGAGAGGGATTACTGCAAAGTTACACTGGTTACTGCACAGTCATTTAGTATTTATGTATGAAGTACTAAATGACTGTGCAGTAACAACTGTGCAATCAGTGACTTATATAGACATGGTCACTGTTGCCCTTTTACCAACTCTCCCTATATTTCTTTGCTTTTCTTTACTTCACACTAGACGCCTTCTCATCTTTTACTGAAAGACCATCATCCTTGTATCAAGGGTCTGTCACCACTGCTGAGGTACTTCATACTGGGTACGTCTACATGTGCTCCTAACTGTGAAGTTGTTACTGCATAGTCCTAGTGCTGCACGGGTCATTTCCAAACCTACTGCGCAGCAGCAATGAGCTACTGCACAGTAGCTTGTTACTATTGCGCAGTAGCATCGAGTCATGGTTTGTGTCCACCAGCTGTATGTCACCATAGCTCATTGCTACAGCAACATAGTGTCTCATGCAGATGCACCCACTGGGCATGTTTACATATGCAAATGCTCTGGGGTGGTTTTACTTTAATTTACTGTAGAGTAAACCCACCCTGGGCAGACATCTATACGTGCGAGGAAGCAGGAGCAGGTTTGCTGCTCATGGCAGCAGTCTGCTCCAGTCCCTGCCAGCCCTGTACTGGCCCCCTGGAGCAGCCAGGAGGAGCTCTAGGTTCCCCCTAGGTGCAGGCTGAGGGGCTGGCAGGGAGCATGGGGCCAAGAAACAGCAGGGGATGGGAGAGAGCTCTCTGGCAGGGGATGGGAAAGAGCTCTCTGCCTCAGGGAGTTGCCTGCTGCCACAGTGGGCTCTGCAACCAGATTCTCAGCAGGGACAATGTCTGCATGCCCCAGCAGCAGGAAACTCCCATTCTTCACTACCTGATTGCAGAGCTGGGACTGGGAGATATGAATCTCCCAGCCCCCACTCCATGATGGTGGAGAGTGGGCTGGGAGCTCCCTGCTGCTGCGGCACAGAGACATTGATCCTAACCTGGGATCCAGTAGTGGATCCCACCCCACCAGCAGGCAGTTCCCAGTGGCAAAGAGCAATCTCCTGCCTCCTGCTGCCCAGCCAACAGGGAGGACATTTGATCTCAGTAGGCTGTCTACACATGCCATACTGTGCAGTAATTACTCTGGAGTAAATCTGCTACTTATATTTACAGGTAGCAAATTTACTCATGATTAGAACAAATTACTGTGCAGTAAGTGTCTGCACATGTAGATGGTGATGCTTAATATGCAGTAATTTGATCTAATCATCAGTAAAGCGCAATGTCAAAGTGATGCTGAATACCAAACAATGCTTAAGTGTGTACTACATATCATCCACATGTAAAGGAAGACAAAAGTCTTTATCCAAAGAGTATGTCTACATTGCAATGGGAACTGTCATTTATTAAGATTAGCAGTATCAGATAAAACGGAATAGTACAGGTCTCCATGTGAGCTAGCTACTTGAATTAGTACCCAAAGACTCTACTGGGCTCTTATAGCTGCAGCATATATGTGCTGCTGCATCTTCACTATTATTCTTGTAAAATAGCAAGATTAAAATTACCATGGTAATCACTACCCATGCTATGCTCAAGTGTTCAGTGTAAACATAGCCACAGAACCTAAGACCAGGAACACACACTCACAGATGAGTATATATGATGCATATGTGACTATGGATTGTGCCCCTTTAAAGTGCAACACTTTTCCCAGTGTTCTTTGTGTTCATAGATTAAACTCCAAACAGGCACAATACACACAGATACATGCACATGTTTTGTGTGCATATTACATCTATATGCACATTTTTAATATAGGTAAACGCATACTTATATCAACCCCCCAGCCTATCCATTAACAATCAGCCTATTTTCAGTCAGTGTAACCTAGTAAGTGGATCATACCAAGGGCTCTGAAGGAGGAGAGGATAATGGTCTTATGTTTCTATACAATAGGTATACCAACTTCTGCTGCATTTTCAAGTATCAGGCAGGTCAAGTTATCTCATTACCTAGGACTATTTTGATGTTCTAAATTGTAACTGAGAGTTGAGTATTTCATTACCTACATAATACTTCTAAACTCACATACATTTAAGTTCTGCTAATGGAATTATAAAGCTATGATGATTCATGACAGTCAGATAGCTATATTCTCCTTTTGATTCCTGCAAAACCTTCATTAGTATTAAAGGGAGTTATGCACAAGAGGAGAATATACCCCAAAGTCTATTAATACAAATGACATCTTCCACAAACAGTCTTCTAAACAGCAATTTGGGTGTCCTAAAGCTCTCAAGTCATTCAAGAGAAATGACTCTGATGTCAACATTTGAGCAGCAGAGATTCATCCATTCTCTTATAAGCACTCACAAGAGACTCTCAGCAAGGCCTTTTTTGTTTTAGTTAGTGGAAATGTCTTCCATTCTCAAGCCTATTAACTTGTAACAATAGAAATAATAGCAGCTGAGACAGGTGTAGAAAGTTTAATTCTCTTCTTGTGAGCTTAGAATTAAAAAAAAGGAGTTCAAAAAAACCCATGATAAAAAAGGGTATTAAAATTCATGAATGCCAGTATAATATAATTTTGATCTGCACAGTTTTTCAGGGATTGTTGTCAGTTTCTATTCCACTGTTAGCCATCATTAACAGCAAATATGACAGATACACTAATGAAATCGATTTGGTCATGTTATCAATTTAACTCAAAAAATGTAACCCCATTTTATTATCATGTAGGTTATAAAGGCTTATAGGCTAAATGTCATCTGTCACTGGGGAAGAAAGTGATCTGTTGTAGTCTCTAGTAACAAAAGGTAGGCAGCAAGCTAGTTATTTTTTTTTCCAACTGACAGACTTTGTGTTGGTTACTACAGGTAAACAGCAACCACTTTTAAATCATGTTGGGGGTGAGAGCAGAGAAGGGGTGAATGGTGAACTGTACAGTTTTCCCATGCTGGAAGATCTTCAATGTAATTAACATAAGTTGGCCTTGAAATGAGGTATGTATTAAAGGTAGGGAACAGGTGAGACAGCATATTCTATAAACAATTCACCCTTAAGTAGTTGGTACCTTTCTGATACAACTAAAATAACTCTTGATACTAAGGAAGCTTTGAAGGTACAATGAATATAGTGTGGGACTCTGATATACAAGTACACATCCTATTAGTATCAATAGAGTTTGCATAGAGCTCTGCCATGGTCCTGTGTAGGTCCTCTGAGATGGTCCCCCAGCAATTTCTTGATATTGACTGGAACATCCTGTTTAATGGACTATGTAGTTGTGCAATGAGTTCTGAAATGTAATTCCAGAGCATAAATATGAAATTGCATATTGAACCAAGTGTCACCAGGCACTATTGATACTCACAGCCTTCCATGTTCTTTTTCCTGCTCAGCTTTGGTAAATCTGTGAGATGCTGTATTATGTAAGGTTCTGGAGTGAGGCAGCAGTGCAAGGAGTACAAATTTGTTCTTTAGCTTGGTCTCCAATTTGATTCAGTTCTTAGACCAGTGTGGCTCTCTGAGAGCTAGGAATTGATATTGGGCTGAGATTCCAGAGGAGAAATACTAATTGTTCTACAAACCATGGTCGATTAATTGAGTCTGCTCCAAAGTGGTAGATCTCTGGCACATCGCAGGACAAAAAAGTGTATGTATAAATGCCCCATGCAATCCCCTTTAACCCAGAACTAATGTATGCGTACAGAGAAACTAGTTTTTATTTTGAAGATAGCAAGACCCTTCATTACTTATTCTTGTCCACTGGGAAGCTAGCCTCTGAGGCCCAGACAACTGCTAGCCTTTAACAAAGACACATTCTCCTTTGGAAGAGGGATAGCAGCACAAGTTAAGAGTTAGATTTGGCTTTTAAATAATTTAATAATTCTTTCAGTGGCCTTTCTTAGTGGGATTTCCTTAGCAAGCCTATCATCCTGCAAGAACATACAGTCTACATTGCAATGGCTGCAACAATGCTTGATAGGCATACCAAAGCTAGCTTTAAAGTAGTGAAGTTGGATACTACCAGCTGCATAGTACTGACTTCAACACAGGCTAAAAAAACATGCTTGAGAAACTTGGTATTATTTAGCAGGTAGTCCACACTAAACAGCAGTAGGACCCAGCACTAAAACTATACCAGCAGGACCCAAGCCTCTTAGTAGGAAACTAACTCAGGTGAGCCTATGTAGGCGCAACGTAGACACCACATTACTGGTATCACCAGGGCTAGGAATAGATTACTGGTTCCACATAAACCAGTATAAGCTATTGGAAACTGGTTCAAATCTGTAACACAACAGAAGTACAATGCATATAAACCAATTTCAAAATGGTCAAAACCGATTTAAGATAAACCTGGAAGGATGTAGTATCAGACTTAACTGATTTAGATTAAATCAGTTTATTGAACTACTGTCCCAGATCCCCTCCAGATTCAAGTTAACTCTCATTCCCTCAGCATCACAGGATGCTTTTCACCACCCCTCCCCACAGGGTGGGTGGACTAGACTTGGCCCACGATGTCTGCTCCAGCAGAGCAGGGAGGTGTGCTCTAGCACCCTCCTGCCCCCCTGAACAAGCTTCTGGCTTTGGCCACTGTACGCATCTGTCCGTATTTCCAGAATCAAAAGTAAATGTCTATTCAGTTGCTTATCTATTCAATCTACACAGCTTAGACTAACATGCAAAGATCGAATCAATACAGACTCAAGCTTTTTCACTGTACTTAGCCTAACTGTTGGCACAGTGCCACTGCTGATTTAAGGGATATGGCCCCAGCAGTCTCTCTCATGCACCCTCCTTTAAGTCCCATTAACATTTACAGCCTCAGAAAACGTAGGGTATCAGCAGGTTTAGATTCTGTGGGCTATTTTATAGGCTTAGGATCGTAACCCTAATAAGTGAGATGGGGGTAAATGAGCAAATTTTGGCAGCACCTTCAGAGCCGTGATGGTCCAGTGCATCACAGAATAAGTTTCCGAACTCAGCAGCAAATGTTCTCAGAAGTCCTGCCTTTGGTCAGCAGAAGATGTTCACAGAGGAGAGCTCTACTGAAATGTGTTGTTTTTTTATAGAGGTGTTTGAACTACTAATGAAACTGGGATTGTATAGCAGGCTTATCACCTGAAATCACTCTTTCAAGTAGGCTCTTTAAATTTCCCCTTACTCAGTTTTCCCTGGGTTGGCTGCTAGTTTTTCAAATAAAAGTTATTGCAAACATGCAGCCTGCAGGCTTCCCACTTGTCTTCAAGAAGGCTGACTCTCTATTCCTCTTCCAGACTGGGAAGAGGACTCTGGATCACCATTTTTTTTCCTCCTTCCAGAAATTGCCAGCCCACTAACAAACCAAAACATTCAACTTTTCACAGTGGAAACAAGGTTCCTTAAATAGTACTCCCTCCCCCAATCTTTTTTCTTGATTCATTGAAAGTTGATTGTCTGAAAGAGGGAAGTATTGCTCCACCCTACACTAACAGGCTTCTTGCCTTGGACCCTTAAAAAAATAGTCATATCTTTGCCCTGACATTCCCTTGGGACCAGTCTCCCTTCTCTTTACATCTGTCCCATCTGTTCCCAAAGTGGAGCTGTTCAGAACAGGGTAATTTGGGTGCCAAGGAACTAGTGAACTTGCCCCACAAGATATGGAAAATATAATTAAAACATACATAATATTATATAATTTGGAACCCCTAAATTGTGGCTGCTATTAGGCTATGTAAGTTTATCACTGTTTCCAATAGAATTTTAGAGTAGAGAAGAGGTAACAAGAACAACTTTTTTTTTTTCAGTTTTTCCAGTCTATAAAAGAAAGACACAAATATTTACACATCTGTATCTCAGCTAGAATTCCTAGAATTCCTTCAGGGATACTGGCTGAGACACAACTCCCCTTTACTATCTGAACTATAATGAATTTACCATAAGGGATCCGGGTTTTCTGTTTTCCACAGAATGGAGTAAACCACGGATTTTACCTTTTACCAGAGGCAAATGTGGATTTCTTGTTTTACAAGAGAAACCTGCAGATTATGTAGTTTTGCAATGAGCTTTCTGCAGGCTGAAAGAGTTCCAGCCTGCAAGGGACTGGGAGGGAGTGGGAGGAGGGCGGTCAGGCCATGTGCAATGCACATGGCCCCAGGCAGCGTGGAGAGCAGCTCCAGTAGGTAAGTTTGGGGGAGGGGTGGAATTGAGGCCCCATAGGGAGAGAGGGAGGGAGTCAGGCAGGGCGGGGGGCTGGGCCTGCTGCCCAGCTGGGCAGTGCCTGGGGCTTGGGGCGGGGGATGCAATGGGCGGCCACAGGGTCTGGGCATGGAGCGGGATGGGGTCATGGGTGGCTCATCTGGAGGGCAGGAGGAGGTGGAGCCAGCTCCCCTGTGCTGTGTACAGGGGGCAGGGGCATGCCTCCCCAGGGGCAGGAGGGACCCATTCCTCCCAGATCTATCTATCCCTTTCTTCCACATATTTTATTTCATAGTCCTGGATGCACAGCACCTTTATACTGGTGCAAATAAACTAAACTGCATCTATTTTGTCCACTAGGATGCACAGTGAACAGATGTGCAACTAATCCTAGTTATCTGCATATAGTAAGCAGTTATTACAGTGCGTTGCCACTAGATGGGAGGGGAGCAGGTAATAGACTGCTTGCTTTGGAACAAATGGTTACCAGAGGATAAACTGTGAATATCCAACATGTAGGGCACGTCTACATGTCATCATACAGTGACATTGCTATTGCCATGCTTTAGTACTTCCTTTTGGAAATGCTAAAGTATGGGACAGTACAGGCAATTACTGCACCATGTGTGCAGTGCATGGTTTCCCCGGTATGTCAACATAGCATGGTATACCAGGGGAGTACGCCACTATGGTGATGTAGCTGGCGATCACATGTAGACTTGCATGATCACTATGTCTCTGTAGCACGCCTTACAGCAAAGTAGCACATCACTATGTCACCATAGGGCGATGTGTATACATGCCCATACACTGATGTACTTTTACTCCTGACTTTTATCATGTCAATGCTACACCAGATTTGTGTAAATTATACTAGTGCAGGGCTGTATACTTATGCTGTTTGTCCCTTCCTTTTTTACACTAAAGTAAAACTGATTACACCAGTATAAATGTGTCATGTGTCCAGGATCCCATATGTGTTTTTCCCATCTGCTTTGCAACCTTCTTTTAACCTCTCTCTTCTGTATTACTTATGTGTGTAACCTTGGCTATTGTTACACTTTATGTCCCTGTTCATCCACATGGCTTTTTCTTGCTGTACTGCATTCTAGCATATGAGTGTGCTTCCTGACAGATAAAATCTGATCCAAATAATTGGGCTTGATGCCCAGCATGGAGTTAGGACTTAGGGAAAGGAAATCTAGTCAACAGTCCACGGCTATGACACAAGGTTACTCACCTACCTACTCCTACCATACAATCTAATTTTCCAAATCTCTCCCTTCTAGCAGTGCCATAACATATTGATGCTATTGGATCCACATAAACATGGATGCATAGAAGACTGAGAGGTAACCATGTGCAGGTACTGCATCATGAGCACCCTGTGGAATCGGTGGAATTGCAGTTCCACCAGTAGAAAACCTAAGTGTATACATGTTCAAACAATTTCTACCACAACAAAAATGACAGGTCTTGTAGAAACTTCTAGCATGTCCAGCAAGGTAGAGGTGTCCTCTGGTAAATTTTCTACCAGAGATACAAAGTGTATAGATGTATACACTTATCTTTCCACTACAAAGTCTATGATTTATATGGGCCCCACTTCTCTGGCTGAGTTTCAAAACAAAACCCTCTCCCTGTCAGCTTCAGGTCTAGAAAAGTCAAACACATTTCCATAGCCCTGCAGCTACGCAGTTGAGAAACCCCCTGACCCCCAGCAACTGGGAGAAATTGACTTGAGAACTAGACCCCCGACGTACCAGCATCCACCTAGCCCTGGACTGGTCCCTGCCATTCCCAGAACACACCCCTCCCCAGCCCCTCCACTCAAAGAAACAGACTGGCCAAGCCCATTGACTGAAAGGCTAGTCAGTGTTATGGGGGGAGGTGTTCAGGGACTCTGGGAATGGACTCTGGCCATGTGAAATGCTCTTTAGGTGTGAGAGGGCACAGGGCCACCAGATCCTGTGCCAATACAGAAATATAGGCCCCACCAGACCAGAGGCCCCTCACACCCTCCCCACCAACATGGACGAGCCAACTCCTAATGTTCCCAGAGCTCCCAAAACTCATCTCCCTGCCCCTACCTGAAAGGCCAATCCATGCTGGTAGGGGCCACATGTGATGTGTTGTTTGGGTATAGGAGGGGGCCAGACCCCACCTCCTCTGTACTCAAGCACACCCCTGCACTGTCCCTAGAGCTCTACTCCACCAACAGACTTGCCCACCTCTGCCCCCAACCTCTCTCAGAGCCCCTATGTTGTTACATGTTAGGTCTATAGGGGCATCATACCAGGTAGAGCCAGGGATGGAACAGGGGATGTAGAGGTAAGCCATGGTTTGGAGTAACAGAGGACAGATATGAGTTACAAGCCACGGCATCAGAAGTCACCAGTTGAGCACCAAGCCGGGGGACTAACTAGGATCAGGGTTCAGAAAGCAAGTTGAAGTCAATTGGAAGTTTAAACACAAGTTTACCAGAGCCAGTGATCAGGAATCAAGCTGAAGTCAAACGGGAGTCCAAAGTCTGAAGGACGGAGTACATGATGAGGGGTACTGGAGCAGAACCCAGAGCAGTCACAAAGTCAGGAGCTACATGGCAGGAGGACAAAAGCCAGAACATTGTACTGGAGTTACTTAAAGGCAATCCCAGAATCAATTAATCATGGGAAAGGGGCTAGGGCTCAGTTTGCCCTGCTTAATGATGCCCAGGCTGCAGTGTCTTACACCTCAGACCTCCAACCATCCTCCTAGATCCTAACCTGAAAGGACGGTCCATGTCAGTGTAGGGGGTAGGGGTCAGGGGCTTCCATTCCCATGTGTAATGCTGTCAGAGTACAGGAAGGGGGCAGAGACCCAAATCCATCAGACCCCCTCCCCCAGTCCCCAAACAGCATAGACAGACCTCTATTAGGAATGGAGCCAACAACCCTCCCTCCCCCAGACACAGAATGGGCTGCCCCTACCATTCCCAGAGCCCCAAAAACCCTCTCCTCTGCAACATCAGCACTTGTCCTACCAGCCTTTGGCTGATCAGACTCACTTAAGCTGCACTGGAACTGGGTCCATAACTGGTGCCAGATGGGTCAGGATCCATTGCAGGCTCCTGGAGGATAAATTTACAGGCTTGAAAACACAGCAGACCTGCTCTGGATCTGCTGGTTAAAGGCCTGACTG